>NC_084567.2:34332500-34442500 GCF_033978685.3 Nerophis lumbriciformis | reverse complement strand
ATCATCCTGTGCATTAGGCGCACCGGGTTATAAGGCACACTTTCAAGTTTTGAGAAAATTAAATAATTTTAAGTGCTTCTTGTAGTCCGAAAAATACGGTAAGTTCCCTTTAGAATGTGAAAATGTCACAAATGGTGTTCACCTACAAGGTAATGCGAGAATGTCTCAGCTGATCAACTCTCTCCCTGACCTTTTTGTTTTGTCCAGCTGTCTCCCATCACGTAATTGGTTGTGACGCCGTGTCAGACATGTCACAGTGTTGTTGCTCATGGTCCATTTTGTTTGTGGGCCAGTTCTGTTGCGTTTCTAGTAATGCATTTTGGGTTATGCTGCCACCCCTAGCTGCATTAGGCTCGGCACCCACAAAATTCCACACATCTGTGATGCTTTCATCCACTTTGACAAAACGTATGAGTAGGGCTGTCAAATTTAAACTTTGATGCGGATTAATCCCTTTATTATTATTATTAATCTGAATAAAACGCAATTATCTGCAGCGCAGAATGACTCAAAGTCCCTGAAAGGTTTCTGGCGACGTATTTCAGGCCATTTGTCAAAGTCGTGCTACCGTAGCGCAGTTGATCCGGTCGTGACATGCTGCAGAATCAAACAAGTCAATATGGAAGTGGTAATATTACAAAATTATTTACACTGCAGAAAGGAGTTCCAGTTTAAAATAGCACATTAAAAAACACAAAAGGGTTTTTGTGGATAAATGTTTGTTTGGCCCCACTTTGGACTGGACTGTCACACTGATAACATTAATCAGACAAGAAGCAAGGAATCATGCGGAGTTCCAATTTAGCTCATGAGGAGAACGCATGGAGCTGCACACTTAGTCACAGTCTCGCCCTATGCTCTAAGGTTCAGCTCCCGGGTCCCTCTATGTATTCAGGAGTTCCCTAGTCCAGTGTTTTTCAACCACTGGTGTGCCGTGAAATACAGTCTGGTGTGCCGTGGGAGATTATCTAATTTCACCTATTTGGTTTAAAAATATTTTTTGCAAACCAGTAATTATAGTCGGAAAATGGTGTGTTGTTGTTGAGTGTCTGTGCTGTCTAGAGCTCGGCAGAGTATTCGTGTAATACTCTTCCATATCAGTAGGTGGCAGCAGGTAGCTAATTGCTTTGTAGATGTCAGAAACAGCGGGAGGCAGCATGCAGGTAAAAAGGTGTCTAATGCTTAAACCAAAAAAAACAAAAGGTAAGTGCCCCTAAGAAAAGGCATTGAAGCTTAGGGAAGTCTATGCAGAACAAAACTAAAACTGAACTGGCTGCAAAGTAAACAAAAACAGAATGCTGGACGACAGCAAAGACTTACTGTGGAGCAAAGACGGCGTCCACAATGTGCATCCGAACATGACATGGCAATCAACAATGTCCCCACAAAGAAGGATTAAAAACTGAAATATTCTTGATTGCTAAAACAAAGTAGATGCGGGAAATATCGCTCAAAGGAAGACATGAAACTGCTCCAGGAAAATACCAAAAAAAGAGAAAAAGCCGCCGAAATAGGAGCGCAAGAAAAGAACTAAAAGACTACACATGAAAACAGCAAAAAACTCAAAATAAGTCAGTGTGTGACAGGTGGTGACAGTACACCTACTTTGAGACAAGAGCTACATTGATGCATGCTTGGTTATGGTTTAAAGTCATATGCAACAATTGCGACGACTTTTTACTGTCAACTGTGTTTAGTTTTTTAATGATTTCTGCTGGTGGCGTGCCTCCAGGATTTTTTCAACGCAAAAAATGTGCCTTGGCTCAAAAAAGGTTGAAAAACACCGCCCTAGTCAACATCACTGAGGCCGCCTCTAAAAGGAGTGGTCACATATATCATGCAAAGCAGGTCCAGTACGCACAATACGTGACGGAATGTGCTGGGGGCCTTGTGATTTCGCCTTGTCTGCGTGCTGTCATCTTATGTGCGTTGAGGTCCTTGTTGTCTCTGCTTCGTCTGCCTGCTGTCGTCTTATCTTCGTTGAGGTCCTTGAAGTCCTTGGCTGTTAACGAGCTAAAACAAAGACAACATCTGCGGCTGAGGCCACCCCTCAGACAAGACGTTTCCTCCTTGCACAGATACAAAGGTCTAACTTGAGCACAATAGCTAATAACTATAGCAACGGACTTTAAGCATACTAAAGTTGTGTGATAATATATATCCATGATTATTCTAACAATTAACCGTATCCACTCGGCATCCATTGCAGCGGTCACCCAGGGGTGGTCCACATATCTACGGTCCCTTCCAAGGTTTCTCTTTGTTCCCATTGGGTTGAGTTTTTGTTTTTTTTGCCCTGATGTGTCGTTGTGGCTTGTGCAGCCCTTTTGATACATCCACCCATTGTGCACCCGTAGCGCAGTCATTTTGTGCCCCATATAGCGCTCCGTATAACATGCTCGTCTGCTCGTAAAACCAGCAACGTCATGCCGGTAAAAAAAAAAACATATGGCAAACCGGTACTTTTCAAACAGAGTATTGTCAGGTTCAAACACTGATGACATCTATTGAACGAGACAAGAAGCAAGGAATTAAACAGAGACAGAATTAAATTTGGCTCAATTTGAGGAGAAACGTCTGGGCTGTACTCTTGTACAGTCTACAGCACGCTTTGGCGAAAGATCGTACGCCACCTCTTTTTATTTGGACTTTCCTGTTTACATAACAACAGCTGTTTCATACTAACACAAAAGAAAAAGATGCCTCGGGCTTGGACTGGTCCTGGATCGAGCTTGGGCAGGTCTTGGATCAAAATAGATAACCCCTCTCCCGTCTCCTCCCATCGTACACAATGGAATTTTCCAAGCCTTTGGCTTGGTGCAACAAAGATAGCTTTCGTCTGTTCACTGGGAACTCAGAGAACGGAAAGTTTTTTGATCATTTACATACAATTTTTCTGACAAGTATAGCACCATTTTTGATTCATTAGTACCGTGATATTATACTAGCAACGGTATACCGTACAACCTTATTTGGGTGCTGTTCGGCGAGCCAAATGAAAAACTTTGGCGGCCCGGATGTGGCCCGGAGGCCGCCAGTTGAATGCCATAAAACAAATAAAATCATAAATAAATAATTGGCAAGTTTCACTGCAAAAAGGCACTTTTGGTAGCCATCCACAAGCTTCTGCTGGAATTTTTGACCACTCCTCTTGACAGAATTGGTGCAGTTTATAGAACTTTCCACCAGAAGGTCTTATCTTCGTCCATGTGATGTCAGATGAAACAGAAATTGTTTAATCCCTTTAATCCCAGGAACACCACACCTACCGTCAAGCATGGTGGTGGTTAGTATTATGCTCTGGGCCTGTTTTGCTGCCAATGGAACTGGTGCTTTACAGAGAGTAAATGGGACAATGAAAAAGGAGGATTACCTCCAAATTCTTAAAAACTTAAAATCTTCAGCCCGGAGGTTGGGTCTTGGGCGCAGTTGGGTGTTCCAACAGGACAATGACCCCAAACACACGTCAAAAGTGGTAAAGGAATGGCTAAACCAGGCTAGAATTAAGGTTTTAGAATGGCCTTCCCAAAGTCCTTTGGACAATGCTGAAGAAACAAGTCCATGTCAGAAAACCAAATTAATTTAGCTGAACTGCACCAATTTTGTCAAGAGGAGTGGTCAAACTGTCAGGTTCAAACACTGATGACATCTATTAAACAAGACAAGAAGCAAGGAGTTAAACAGAGACAGAAGTCAATTTAGCTCAATTGAGGAGAAACGGGTAGACACTGTACCTTTGCACAGTGTCGTCCCACGCTCTGACGAAAGATTGTACGCCTCCTCTTTTATTTGGACTTTCCCTGATTACATGGCAACAGCTGTTTCTAAGGGAGGGGGGTCGTAAACAGCCATCGCCTTTGGTTACAAAACAGTTCAAAGAAAAGGTGCCTGGAGGGGAGTCAGGCCCTGCTTCCTCTCCGCTTTGTAGATCTCGGGTCAGGACAAAATCTTCCTGTGGATTACAAGAGAAGAAAGAAACCGACACCTTCATGTCGCTTCCCATCCTACACAGTGGAGTTTTACAAGCCTTTTGATTGGTAAGATCAAAGACAGCTTTTGTCTGCTCACCGGGAACTCATTGAAACACAACGATTTGTGATAATTTAGATACAATTATTCTAACACAAACATTCAACCAGAAGCTTGTGGATGGCTACCAAAAGCGCCTTATTGCAGTGAAACTTGCCAAGGGACATGTAACCAAATATTAACATTGCTGTATGTATACTTTTGACCCAGCACATTTGCTCACATTTTCAGTAGACCCATAATAAATTCATAAAAGAACCAAACTTCATGAATGTTTTTTGTGACCAACAAGTATGTGCTCCAATCACTCTATCACAAAAAAATAAGAGTTGTAGAGATTATTGGAAACTCAAGACATTCTCTCTACATTCATGTCATGTATAATGTAAGTAACTGGTGTAGGCTCCTACACCTGGAAGACTACATTCATGTGTCATGTATAATGTGGGTGACTGGTGTGGGCTTCTACACGTGGAAGACTACATTCATGTAGTCAATCAATGTAGGTGACTGGTGTAGGCTCCTACATTCACGGGCCATGTATAATGTGGGTGAATGGTGTAGGCTCCTACATTACTCATGTGTCATGTATAATGCAGGTGACTGGTGTAGGATCCTACTTGTGGAAGACTACATTCATGTGTCAGTTATAATGTAGGTGACTGGTGTAGGCTCCTGCATCATTCATGTGTCATGTATTATGTAGGTGACTGGTGTAGGCTCCTACATTCACGTGTCATGTATAATGTGGGTGAATGGTGTAGGCTCCTACATTATTCATGTGTCATGTATAATGTAAGTGACTGGTGTAGGCTCCTACACCTGGAAGACTACATTCATGTCATGTATAATGTCGTAACTGGTGTAGGCCCCTACACCTGGAAGATTACATGCATGTCATGTATAATGTAAGTGACTGGTGTGGGCTCCTACACCTGAAAGACTACATTCATGTCATGTTTAATTTTGGTAACTGGTGTAGGCTCCTACACCTGGAAGACTATATCCATGTCATGTATAATGTAAGTGACTGGTGTGGGCTCTGACACCTGGAAGACTACATTCATGTCATGTTTAATTTCGGTAACTGGTGTAGGCTCCTACACCTGGGAGACTAAATTCATGTCATGTATAATGTAAGTGACTGGTGTGGGCTCCTACACCTGGAAGACTACATTCATGTCATGTTTAATGTCGGTAACTGGTGTAGGGTACTACACCTGGAAGACTACATTCATGTCATGTATGATGTAAGTGACTGGTGTAGGCTTCTACGCCTGTAACACTACATTCATGTCATGTTTAATGTCGGTAACTGGTGTAGGCTCCTACACCTTGAAGACGACATTCATGTCATGTATAATGTAAGTGATTGGTGTAGGCTCCTACACCTGGAAGACTACATTCATGCCCTGTTTAATGTCGGTAACTGGTGTAGGCTACTACACCTGGAAGACTACATTCATGTCATGTATAATGTAAGTGACTGGTGTTGGCTTCTACGCCTGTAACACTACATTCATGCCCTGTTTAATGTCGGTAACTGGTGTAGGCTCCTACACCTGGAAGACTAAATTCATGTCATGTATAATGTAAGTGACTGGTGTGGGCCCCTACACCTGGAAGAATACATTCATGTCATGTTTAATGTCGGTAACTGGTGTAGGCTACTACACCTGGAAGACTACATTCATGTCATGTATAATGTAAGTGACTGGTGTAGGCTTCTACGCCTGTAACACTACATTCAAGTCATGTTTAATGTCAGTAACTGATGTAGGCTCCTACACCTGGAAGACTACATTCATGTCATGTGTAATGTAAGTGACTGGTGTGGGCTCCTACACCTGTAAGACTACATTCATGTCATGTTTAATGTCGGTAACTGGTGTAGGCTCCTACACCTGGAAGACTACATTCATGTCATGTGTAATGTAAGTGACTGGTGTGGGCTCCTACACCTGTAAGACTACATTCATGTCATGTTTAATGTCGGTAACTGGTGTAGGCTCCTACACCTAGACGACAACATTCATGTATAATGTTGGTAACTGGTGTGGGCTCCTACACCTGGAAGACAACATTCATGTATAATGGAGGTAACTGGTGTGGGCTCCTACCCCTGTAAGACAACATTCATGTATAACGTAGGTAACTGGTGTGAGCTCCTACCCCTGTAAGACAACATTCATGTATAACGTAGGTAACTGGTGTGAGCTCCTACACCTGGAAGACAACATTCATGTATAATGTAGGTAACTGGTATACACCTGGAAGACTACATTCATGTAATGCATAATGTCGGTAACTGGTGTAGGCTCCTACACCTGGAACAAAACATTCATGCATAATGTAGGTAACTGGTGTGGGCTCCTACATCTGGAAGACAACATTCATGTATAATGGAGGTAACTGGTGTGGGCTCCTACACCTGGAAGACAACATTCATGTATAATGTAGGTAACTGGTATACGCCTGGAAGACTACATTCATGTACTGTATAGGTAACTGGTGTAGGCTCCTACACCTGGAAGACAACATTCATGTATAATGTAAGTAACTGGTGTGGGCTCCTACACCTGGAAGACAATATTCATGTATAATGGAGGTAACTGGTGTGGGCTCCTACACCTGGAAGACAACATTCATGTATAATGTAGGTAACTGGTATACGCCTGGAAGACTACATTCATGTCATGTATAATGTAAGTGACTGGTGTAGGCTCCTACACCTGGAAGACAACATTCATGTATAATGGAGGTAACTGGTGTGGGCTCCTACACCTGGAAGACAACATTCATGTATAATGTAAGTAACTGGCGTGGGCTCCTACACCTGGAAGACAACATTCATGTATAATGTAGGTAACTGGTGTGGGCTCCTACACCTGGAAGACAACATTCATGTATAATGGAGGTAACTGGTGTGGGCTCCTACACCTGGAAGACAACATTCATGTATAATGGAGGTAACTGGTGTGGGCTCCTACACCTGGAAGACAACATTCATGTATAATGTAGGTAACTGGTGTGGGGTCCTACACCTGGAAGACAACATTCATGTATAATGGAGGTAACTGGTGTGGGGTCCTACACCTGGAAGACAACATTCATGTATAATGTAAGTAACTGGTGTGGGCTCCTACACCTGGAAGACAACATTCATGTATAATGTAGGTAACTGGTGTGGGCTCCTACACCTGGAAGACAACATTCATGTATAATGTAGGTAACTGGTGTGGGCTCTTACACCTGGAAGACAACATTCATGTATAATGTAGGTAACTGGTATACGCCTGGAAGACTACATTCATGTAATGTATAATGTAGGTAACTGGTGTAGGCTCCTACACCTGGAAGACAACATTCATGTATAATGTAAGTAACTGGTGTGGGTTCCTACACCTGGAAGACAACATTCATGTATAATGTAAGTAACTGGTGTGGGCTCCTACACCTGTAAGACAATATTTATGCATAATGTAGGTAACTGGCATACACATGGAAGACTACATTCATGTAATGTATAATGTCGGTAACTTGTGTAGGCTCCTACACCTGGAAGACAACATTCATGTATAATGGAGGTAACTGGTGAGGGCTCCTACACCTGGAAGACAACATTCATGCATAATGTAGGTAACTGGCGTGGGCTCCTACACCTGGAAGACAACATTCATGTATAATGGCGGTAACTGGTATACGCCTGGAAGACTACATTCATGTCATGTATAATGTAAGTGACTGGTGTAGGCTCCTACACCTGGAAGACAACATTCATGTATAATGGAGGTAACTGGTGTGGGCTCCTACACCTGGAAGACAACATTCATGTATAATGTAAGTAACTGGTGTAGGCTCCTACACCTGGAAAACAACATTCATATATAATGGCGGTAACTGGTGTGGGCTCCTACACCTGGAAGACAACATTCATGTTTAATGTTGGTAACTGGTGTGGGCTCCTACACCTGGAAGACGACATTCATGTATAATGTAGGTAACTGGCGTGGGCTCCTACACCTGGAAGACAACATTCATGTATAATGTAAGTAACTGGTATACACCTGGAAGACAACATTCATGTATAATGTAGGTAGCTGGTGTATGCTTAGATAGATAAGTAAATAAATCAAATAAGTAAGCATACAGCCATGACATGATGTTCTTTACAAGTGTATGTAAACTTTTGACCATAAATGTTTCAATAGGCATGTACAAAAATACATTTAGTCATATTTATTTTTGCAAAGACAAAAGTAAGCTGATGTCTTCTGAAGCTCACTCAACGTATCGATCGTCCTTCTATCTGGACTGAGTGGCTCAGGTGAGAGAGCGTGTTGTTTTGTTCCACCGCGTCGACTGCAGCAACAACAACATAAATGTGATGGACTGCTCTCAGACGCCTCGTCTCCATCCCCCCGGCCCTGAGCGCGGTTACTCGTCTCTGGAGTGCGTTTGAAACCAACACAGCCACGCACGACGCCGTGACTCCTGGAGGACACTTGAAGAAAGTAGGAATGTGCAAGCACACGTCCACCTGACAAGAGTCGCAGGTTAAAGAGCACGAGACCTTTTAATGGTCTGAAACTAGACTGACCACTAACAAGATGCGCTCGCCAGGTCGACTTCACCACAAGGGAACGTTAAAGGAGCTTCATTCCAATCCATACTGCATCTTGTAGGGTATCCTAACATTGGATTCAGTTTTTCTTTGTAATCTGTTCCAAAAGGTCTGATGAAGACAAAATCACACTAGAAGAAATGTTCCAATAAGAAATAAAGTAAATCTAACTAATCCGTTCCATCCATCCATTTTCTACTGCTTGTCGCGGGGGTGCTGGAGCCTATCGTGACGTTAAAGTGCATCCGGCAGTGTAGGCTCCTCTATGGGGTCTTGGGGCACTACTGTTACCCCAGGTGGCCCTTGGCAAAGGCCTAGTACCTGACTGCCCCCCTAGCCAGGGATACGGTGAAGACCTCAGCGGCGGAGCAGGCGGAAGACGGTAGATTTAAGAACTACCACAACGGCTGCGATGCAGAAGAAGGCTGCAGCAGAAAAGGCTCCGCAGTCGTCTTGGACTCCATGCCACTGGACCCTGACCCGATTCTGTCAAGGATCGTGTGATGCACCAGTAACTAAGTCACGCACAGGCATTCTCCATAAAGGGATAGACCCCTACCAGGAGGATCTTCATACTCGTTCGAGTGACCGCCGATGATGATGAAACCTATCCCAGCTGCATTCGGGCGAAAGGCTGTGTACACCCTGGACTAGGGTTGTACGGTATACCGGTATTAGTATAGTACCGCGGTACTAATTAATAATTTTCGGTACTACACCGCCTCTGAAAAGTACCGGTCTGCACCCCCCCGTCGTCGTCACGTTGTGACATTGCTTATTTTACGAGCAGAGGAGCATGTTCGGCAGCGCACAATCACAGAGTACTTACAAGCAGACACGGTGTGTAGACAGAAAAGTGAGAACGGACGCATTTTGGCCTAAAAAAAAATAACGATAAAGGTGAAGTTAAAACACTGACACGCCCTTAGGAAGAAGTGCTTTAAGACATGGCTAGCTAGTCTGCAGTTGTCAGCTTCAATTAAACAGCAAAGAAGCAAGGAATCATGCAGAGACAGAGTTCAATTTTGCTCAATGAGGAGAGACGTATGGGGCTGTGCACTCAGTTACAGTTCCAACATACGCCCTAAGGCACAGCCCACGTGCTCCACTATTTATTCGGGAGGTCCCTGGTTACGTCACTGAGGCTGCTTCGGAAGGAAGGGGGGGGTAATTTCAGCAGCACCCAGTTAGACACAATATATGATTATTCAGAAATGGAAATGTGCTGACACTCGCGATATCGCCCTGTCTCTGCTTTGTCTGCGTCAAGGTGCTCGATGTTCGCCCTTGGCACAAACACTGATACGAGACGACTCGCAATCCAAGATTGCAAGTTGTAACTTTGCACAGATCGAAAAGTACAACTTCAGCACAATTGATAATAACTATAGCAACGGCCATTAAGCATAAGAGTTGTGTGATAACTTATATATAATTATTCTAACAGCAGTGTTTTAGCTACTTCTAAATCACTAATCTTCGTCTCCATGGTGACGAATAAAGTGAGTTTCTTACAAGTATCATCCCTGCAGAACGAGGAATAGGTAAACATGCTTCACTACACACCGTAGACATCCACTGTAATGATACCAAGTACAATAGCGTATCTGGTCGATACTACTATGATTACGTCGATATGTTTTGGCTTACTTCTTCATTTACTGTTAATATATGGTTATTTTCTGTTTTCAACATGTTCTATCTACACTTCTGTTAAAATGTAATAATCACTTATTCTTCTGCTGTTTGGATACTTTACATTAGTTTTGGATGATACCACAAATTTAGGTATCAATCCGATACCAAATTGTTACAGGATCATACATTGGTCATATTCAAAGTCCTCATGTGCCCAGGGACATATTTCCTGAGTTTATGAATATAATATGAATTTAAAAAAATATATTAAAAAAAAATAATAATAATAATAATTAAAGCTGCAAGCAGCGATGGACGGGACCGACTTTGACGGCACATAAAATCCAAACCGGAGCAGTAATTAAAACTATTTCGTCAACTTTTAATCAGAAGGGTTCAATCTCTCCCCTGTGCTAGTTTGAAGCCGACACGACAAACGCGCTCAGAGGAGATAATGTTTGAAAAAAAGTGACCGGTTTTTACAAAACTTTTGTTTAGAAGGGGGAATTGCAAACTTCCTGTTGATTTTTGCTGGGGGTTGTCAATATATGAAATGTAGGTCTAAGTGAGACCTACATAGAGGTTTTTGTTTCATGTTTCTAAGACATTTCTACTGGAGGTTACAGGCAGTTGTGTCTGTGTTTTCTTCCTAGGGGGCGCTAGAGCGCAATTTAGAATTTTGGGGTTGGTTTTTTTTTTATTAGATCTCAATTTTTGACAGTCCTGATGTGTGTGTCCAGTTTGGTGAGTTTTGAAGCATGTTAAGGGGGTCAAATTTCAGCTCAAAGAGGCAAAAGTGACTGTTTTTAGTAAACTTTTGTTTTGAAGGGGGAATTGCCAACTTTTTGTTGATTTTTGCTGAAAGATGTCAATGTATGAAATCTAGGTCTAAGTGAGACCTACATAAAGGTTTTCGTTTCATGTCTCTACGACATTCCTACCGGAAGTTACAAGCAGTTTTGTCTGTGTTTTTTCCTAGGGGGCGCTAGAGCGCAATTTTGAGTTTTGGGGGTTGTTTTTTTATTAGATGGCAATTTTCGCCGGTCCTGATGTGTGTGTCAAATATGGTGAGTTTTGAAGCATGTTAAGGGGGTCAAATTACAGCTCAAAGAGGCGGCCGGTATAATAATAATAAAACCTTGCAATTACAATAGGGTCCTCTGTCCCAAAGGGACATTGCGGTCCCTAATAATAGATTTTATTTGTAAAAAGCACTTTTCTTTGAGTAAACAACCTCAAAGTGCTACAATGTATTAAAAAAATAAAAACATAATAAAAAAATTAATAAAAATAAAAACTAGAACAGCCAAATAGCTAAAACTAGCATGCATATATCTAAAAAAAATACTTTTTTAAAAAGAAGGGGTTTTAAGCCTTTTTAAAAAAGCATTCACAGTCTGTGGTGCCCTCAGGTGGTCAGGGAGAGCGTTCCACAGACTAAGAGAAAAAAAAAGCTTTTGTGACAATAAAAAATATCGATGTAATAATCATAGTAGTATAGTAGTATCGACTAGATACGCTCTTGTACTTGGTATCATTACAGTGGATGCCAGGTGTAGATCCACCCATGGCATTTGTTTACATTGTGACGCCGGTGAGCTATTTCATCGTCCCACGGTGTGTAGTGAAGCATGTTTAGCTATTCCTCGTCCTGCAGGGATGATACTTGTGAGAAACTTACTTTATTTGTCGCCATGGAGGCGAGGATTAGTGATTTAGAAGTAGCTTTCAGTGTTTAGAAGTAGTTTCAGTGTTGTAACTTCACCTTTATCTTTAGTTTTTAAACCAAAATGCGTCCGTTCTCCCTTTTCTGTCGACACACCGTGTCTGCTTGTAAGTACTCCGTGATTGTGCGCTGCCGAACATGCTCCTCTGCTCGTAAAGCCAGCAATGTCACGACGTGACGACGCGCTTTCATACCCGTTAAAAAAAAAAATATGGCGAACTGGTACTTTTTCCAACAGAGTAAAGTACCGTTTTTGATTCATTAGTACCGCAATACAATACTAGTACCGGCATACTTGCCAACCCTCCCGGATTTTCCGGGAGACTCCCGAAATTCAGCGCCTCTCCCGAAAACCTCCCGGGACAAATTTTCTCCCGAAATTCAGGCGGAGCTGGAGGCCACGCCCCCTCCAGCTCCATGCGGACCTGAGTGACGTGTTGACAGCCTGTTCACACGTCCGCTTTCCCACAATATAAACAGCTAATGATCGAGGGCGAGTTCTTGGTTTCTTATGTGGGTTTATTGTTAGGCAGTTTCATTAACGTCCTCCCAGCGCGGTAACAACACACAACAACAGCAGTCAAGTTTTCGTCTGCTGTAAAGCAGTTCGTCTGCCGTAAACAGCAATGTTGTGACACTTTTAAACAGGACAATACTGCCATCTACTGTACATGCATATGTGACCCACCCATAATGTGTCACATTTTTGTGTTGATTTATTTATTTTATTTTGTGGTTTGAATTCGTTTTTGGAGCTGTCATTACACATTTATCAGTATTCACATTGGTCAGTAGGGGGCAGTAGGGCGTTTCTTCCCAATTGAATGCTATCACCTGCAGACCGGAAGTGTCTTGTCATTCTGATGAGCGCGACCAGTCTGTGAACAATTGAAACATCCTGTGTGCTTTTTCCTCCTGTATAACAGGTTAGTTTTGGTGAATCAACTCACTGAATAATATCCATGTGATCTTTATAAGTTTAAGTACACATTCTGATGGTGGAGCCTAACTCTAAAGTGTTTGTGAGTTGTAGTTTGTATTTGTGAATGAATCCAGTGCACAGCTGCAGTAATCAATACAAAAAGGCGACGTGAGTGCGCAATGTTTATATAGGAACTTCTGATCCTAATTCAGACTCCCAAATTAGAGCTCCCGTTTTCTTAGTGATTTTAAAATGTATATTTGTATAATGTGTGTGTTCTGAAATAGTGACAGAGAATAGAACAAGGATGGACAATTCAATCCTTAACTCAACAATGAGTAGATGAGTGTTATGTGTGTGTATATGTGTAAATAAATGAACACTGAAATTCAAGTATTTCTTTTATTTATTTATATATATACACACACACACACACACACATATATATATATATATATATATATATATATATATATATATATATATATATATATATATATATATATATATATATATATATATATGTAATAAAATAAATATATATATATATATATATATATATATATATATAGCTAGAATTCACTGAAAGTCAAGTATTTCTTATATATATATATCTTAACCACGCCCCCAACCACGCCCCCACGCCCCCACCTCCCGAAATCGGAGGTCTCAAGGTTGGCAAGTATGAGTGCCGGTATACCGTACAACCCTAGTTAGAACTATACGCTAATTTGTATTAGAAATGGCAGCAGCGGAGGATGCATGTGCATGTACGAGCCAGTCTGCCCCGCAACAAAATAGAGGAAAATAAGGAACTTATTGACGGCATTTTTCCTCACTTTCTAAAAAAAAAAAAAACCTGTTTGCATACTTGCAGAGAACATTTTTTTTCCGGCTGCGGTGAACAATTCTCAAGTACGAGGTACTTGAGGAGAGTGAATCCAAAACACGGTCGTAAAAAACAACATAATCCGCTCGCAGTCATCCAGGAAACATTGGACGATACATTAGTGAGTGGAGGCTGAAGATAGCGAGACCTGAGGGTGGGGTGGAGTGGATTTTCGGAGAGGCCGCCAGATTGCACAATGATCCATTAGTGTAATGTGTTCTCCATGCTGTGGACAATCCATCCCAGGTCCTTCTCATGCGGTCGTGTTTCGGGAGATGAAACGGGAAAGATCCCACACTATTCAGCAGTCACGGTATAGAGCAGAGCTGGGGGACACATTGAGAGAGAAAAAATGTGTCTGGGGGGGGATGAGGTGTATGTGTGTATAAATTATATGTACACTGTGAAAATCTATGTGTGTTGGTGTCCCTTTTTTTCAGGAACACTAATACCAAAAGTCACAATGTCCGATAGTTCTAAAAAAGTTATGACAGAGCACCTAAAAAAATGGAATTTTTCAGTTTTTTACTGGATGGGACACCCAAAATGTACATGAAAATAAAGAAAGTGGGTGTGGAGGGAGGTGTGGCCAGCGCTGCCTGCAGGAGCAAACGTCACCGCCGCTGTCCACGGTGCTGAGGACGAGCACCATCGGGCAGGGGGGGGGCATGTGCTGACGGCGAGACACAGCTGGCGGGTGGTTAGATTTCACAGGTGGTACGTGTTCATCCAGGCCTGGGCAATTATTTTGACTCGAGGGGCCATATTTAGAGAAAAAAAATGTGTCTGGGGACCGGTACATCTATTTTTAGGAAAACTAATACAAAACCTCACAATAAAGTCTGATTGAATGCTAAAATTGTTATGACAGACCGCCTTAAAAGCAGAATAGAATTTAATTTTTTTCTATGAACGATAAAACCCCGAATATTGAGAACATATGAACGTCACACCCCCTCTCGATCGACATATTTTACAATCAAGCCAAACGCAACAAAAATGCAACAAACACAGCGAAATAAAATTTTTAGGCTTCATAATGCGCCACACATTTTCAATGGGAGACAGATCTGGACTACAGGCAGGCCAGTCCAGTAACCGCACTATTTTACTATGAAGACACGCTGATGTAACACGTGGCTTGGCATTGTCTTGCTGAAATAAGCAGGGGCGTCCATGGTAACGTTGCTTGGATGGCAACATATGTTGCTCCAAAACCTGCATGTACCTTTCAGCATTAATGGTGCCTTCACAGATGTGTAAGTTACCCATGTTTTGGGCACTAATACACCCCCATACCATCACAGATGCTGGCTTTTCAACTTTGTGTCTATAACAATCCAAATGGTTCTTTTCCTCTTTGGTCCGGAGGACACGACGTCTACAGTTTCCAAAAACAATTTGAAATGTGGACTCGTCAGACCACAGAACACTTTTCCACTTTGTATCAGTCCATCTTAGATGAGCTCAGGCCCAGCGAAGCCGTTTCTGGGTGTTGTTGATAAACGGTTTTCGCCTTGCATAGGAGAGTTTTAACTTGCACTTACAGAAGTAGCGACCAACTGTAGTTACTGACAGTGGTTTTCTAAAGTGTTCCTGAGCCCATGTGGTGATATCCTTTACACACTGATGTCGCTTGTTGATACAGTACAGCCTGAGGGATCGAAGGTCACGGGCTTAGCTGCTTACGTGCAGTGATTTCTCCAGATTCTCTGAACCCTTTGATGATATTACGGACCGTAGATGGTGTAATCCCTAAATTCCTTGCAATAGCTGGTTGAGAAAGGTTTTTCTTAAACTGTTCAACAATTTGCTCACGCATTTGTTGACAAAGTGGTGACCCTCGCCCCATCCTTGTTTGTGAATGACTGAGCATTTCATGGAATCTACTTTTATACCCAATCATGGCACCCACCTGTTCCCAATTAGCCTGTTCACCTGTGGGATGTTCCAAATAAGTGTTTGATGAGCATTTCTCAACTTTATCAGTATTTATTGCCACCTTTCCCAACTTCTTTGTCACGTGTTGCTGGCATCAAATTCTAAAGTAAATGATTATTTGCAAAAAAAGAAATGTTTATCAGTTTGAACATCAAATATGTTGTCTTTGTAGCATATTCAACTGAATATGGGTTGAAAATGATTTGCAAATCATTGTATTCCGTTTATATTTACATCTAACAACAATTTCTCAACTCATATGGAAACGGGGTTTGTACCACAATACTAATGAATCATATTCGGTACCATACCGCCGGTGAAAAGTACCGATCCGCCACACCCTAAGATTTTTTGTTAAAATAAAGCCAATAATGCAATTTTTTCTAGTCCCCTTTTTTTAGAAAAGTACCGAAAAGTATCGAAATAATATTGGTATCAGGACAACACTAGTCACTAAAATATCATGCAAAAGCGCAGATTCCAAGCATTGAAATACTTTGTATTAGTTCAAGACTTACGGTCATTAGAAAACATCACTGCACATCATAATGGCAGCTACACTTTCCATCTTAAAGATCTAAAAAAATTATTTGGGAATGTCCGGCGGGCCAGATTGAAAAACTTAACGTACGTATTTGGCCCCCGGGCCTTAAGTTGCCCAGGCCTGTGTTAATCTAATCATCTGTTGTCTTTAACAGTGAGCGGCCGGGTGCAGGAGGAGGATGAGGAGAAACTTGGAGAGACTTGGAGACGAACATCTGAAAAGATTGTCGTATTGTTGAAAGAGCATTTAAAAACTTGGTTAAAACGGCACGGCCTGGCTCCTGCAACGTGTAATAGTGGAACAAATAGGAAGCGACTTCCACAGTGGGGTTTACAATATTACCTAGGAACAATAAAACACTGAATATTAACAACATATGAACGTCGCTACTCTTTTACTTCTCAGACCAGCTCCTCGATAGTTGTGTATCTTTTACCATCAAGCAAGACACAACAAAAATGTAACAAGCAGCAAAATATGAATGCAAAGTGTAATAAACACCTACAATATGATATATTATCATGTAAAAATCTGCTTCCGCATCTGTTTCTGGGCTGGCTGCGCTGAAAACAAGCCCCGCCCACTCTGGTTTGTTCCTCGTCTGAGCTTCTGTGACGTAGATTACCACCATGCTTGACGGGAGGTATGGTGTTCCTGGGATTAAAGGCCTGACCTTTTTTCTCCTCCAAACATATCGCTGGGTATTGCGGCCAAACAGCTCAATTTTTGTTTCATCTGACCACAGAACTTTCCTCCAGAAGGTCTTATCTTTGTCCATGTGATGTCAGGTGTCAGGTTCCAACACTGATGACATCTATTAAACGAGACAAGAAGCAAGGAATTAAACGGAGACAGGATTCAATTTGGCTCAATTTGACGAGAGACGCCTGGACACTGTACCCTAGCACAGTGTCTCAACTCAACACGCTCTGGCGAAAGATTGTACGCCAACCTCTTTTTATTTGGACTTTCCCTGATTACATGGCAACAGCTGTTTCTAAGGGACGTGGGTCGTAAACAGCGTTGCCTTTGGTTACAGAACAGTTCAAAAGAAAGGTCGTAAAACAGTTCAAACAAGCGGTGCCTGGAGGGGAGTCAGGCTCTGCTTCCTCTCCGCTTTGTAGTTCTTGGGTCAGACAATATATTTCTGTTGATTATACAATACATGAAAAAAACAGAACACCGTCATGTTGCTTCCCGCCCTACACAGTGGAGTTTTACAAGCCTTCTTCTTGGTAGGTTCAAAGACCGCTTTTGTCTTCTCCGCCGGGAACTCATTTCAACACAAAGTATTGTAATAACTTAGATACAATTATTCTAACATCAGGTGAAACAAAAATTGAGCTGTTTGGCCACAATACCCAGCAATATTTTTGGAAGAGAAAAGGTGAGGCCTTTAATCCCAGGAACACCATGCCTACCGTCAATACTGCAAAAAGTGAAATCTAAGTAAGATTAAATATCTCAAATAAGGGTGATATTTGCTTGTTTTCTGTCTGATAAGATCATTCTTCTCACTAAGCAGATTTTATGTTAGAGTGTTTTACTTGTTTTAAGGGTTTTGGTCCTAAATGATCTCAGTAAGATATTACAGCTTGTTGCTGAGATTTGATGACCTATATTGAGTAAAACATGCTTGAAACTAGAATATCAACTGTTGCAAAGCTGTGTCATCAACACTCACAAGTAGAGATGTCCGATAGTATCGGACTGCCGATATCATCGGACGATAAATGCTTTAAAATGTAATATCAGAAATTATCGGTATCAGTTTCAAAAAGTAAAATTTATGACTTTTTAAAACGCCGCTGTGTACACGGACGTAGGGAGAAGTACAGAGCGCCAATAAACCTTTAAGGCGCTGCCTTTGCATGCCGGCCCAATCACATAATATCTACGGCTTTTTACACACACAAGTGAATGCGACGCATACTTGGTCAACAGCCATACAGGTCACACTGAGGGTGGCCGTATAAACCACTTTAACACTGTTACAAATATGCGCCACACTGTGAACTGTCGGAGGCAGATATTTACATATATCCGTATTTAATTGCTACTTCTTTATTTTCATAATCATATTACAAAACAGCTAGTGTTCTTCTTCCAATTGTGGTCTTTTGGTTGTCTGCAAATACTGTGTGCTAACCTTGACTATGGAATGTAAGGAGGAGAGATACTCCTTCTCCTTATCTCTTCTTGTGTCCAGCTGCGGAGGACAATGGGCATGTGTTTGGGCTGGAAAGACAAGACAGCGAGGGTGGGAGGGAGAGAGACTTTATAGAATAGAAGGTTTCCATATTTTAGATCAGACCGTCTTAGCTGCGCGATTGAATGTTCTATGCTGGACTGGTCTCATTATATTTCCAAAGCTTTGGAGATAAAATTACAAAATACCTATTCTGTCTCTGGTGGTTCTTCTACTCAGCTTTCAGTGTCATAAAGAGCTTGGGAGCGACCAGAAACTTGAATTCCCTGGGAGGAACATCTGGTCCAAAGGCAACAGAACCCACACCAAACAAGAATGACAAACACATTTCGGGAGAACATCCGCACCGTAACACAACATAAACACGACAGAACAAATACCCAGAAACCCTTGTAGAACTAACTCTTCCGGGACGCTACAATATACACCCCCCGCTACCTCCTACATCTAAAACCCACCCACCCACCCCCCAACCTCCTCATGCATGTCCCAAATTCCAAGCTGCTGTTCTGAGGCATGTTAAAAAAAAATAATGCACTTTGTGACTTCAATAATAAATATGGCAGTGCCATGTTGGCATTTTTTTTCCATAACTTGAGTTGATTTATTTTGGAAAACCTTGTTACATTGTTTAATGCATCCAGCGGGGCATCACAACAAAATTAGGCATAATAATGTGTTAATTCCACGACTGTATATATCGGTATCGGTTGATATCGGAATCGGTAATTAAGAGTTGGACAATATCGGGATATCGGATATCAGCAAAAAATCCATTATTGGACATCTCTAAACTCAACCATTATTTACTTAAACCTGGTGGTTCGTTTCTCCAAGTTGAATATAAACATTCACCATATGTGGAACATAATATGTGTCAATTAAGTCACTTCAGTACAACCACTCGGACATGCTCAGTGGCCTAGTGGTTGGAGTGTCCGCCCTGAAATCAGTAGGTTGTGAGTTCAAACCCCGGCCGAGTCATACCAAAGACTATAAAAATGGGACCCATTAACTCCCTGCTTGGCACTCAGCATCAACTGTTGGAATTGGGGGTTAAATCACCAATAATCATTCCTTTTTTTTGCAAATATTAGCTCGTTTGGAATTTGATGCCTGCAACATGTTTCAAAAAAGCTGGCAGAAGTGGCAAAAAAGACTGAGAAAATTGAGGAATGCTCATCAAACACTTATTTGGAACATCCCACAGGTGAGCAGGCTAATTGGGAACAGGTGGGTGTCATGATTGGGGGTAAAAGCAGCTTCCATGAAATGCTCAGTCATTCACAAACAAGGACGGGGCGAGGGTCACCACTTTGTGAACAAACGCGTGAGCAAATTGTCCCAACAGTTTAAGAACAACATTTCTCAACGAGCTATTGCAAGGAATTTAGGGATTTTATCATCTACGGTCCGTAATATCCTCAAAAGGTTCAGAGAATCTGGAGAAATCACGGCACGTCAGCGATGATATTACAGACCTTCGATCCGTCAGGCGGTACAGCATCAAAAAGCGACATCATTGTGTAAAGGATATCACCACATGGGCTCAGGGACACTTCAGAAAACCACTGTCAGTAACTACAGTTCGACGCTACATCTGTAAGTGCAAGTTAAAAGCTCTACTATGCAAAGCAAAATCCAATATATCAACAACACCCAGAAACGCCGCCAGCTACACTGGGCCCGAGCTCATCTAAGATGGACTGATGCAAAGTGGAAAAAGTGTTCTGTGGTCTGACGAGTCCACATTTCAAATTGTTTTAGGAAACTGTGGACGTCGTGTCCTCCGCAACAAAGAGGAAAAGAACCATTATCGGACATTTCTACTCACAAAGTATAAAACTACTTTTTTAAAGTAATAATTTCTTACTTCAAGCATGAAAAAAAAAAAATCATGATGCCGAACGCATATCATTATGTCAAGATAATGGCACTAGCAGTTACTTAATTTAAGAATATTTTTCAACATATTGAGCAAAAAGGTAAAAAAAAACATTTCTACCAAGAAAAGTGCGCTTCTTATTAGTGAGAATATACTTATTTTAAGGTATTTTGGGGTTTATTGAGGTTAGCTAATTTTACTTGTTTTGGAAAGTCTTGACAAGCCAAATTTTCTTGTTCTATTGGCAGATAATTTTGCTTAGTTCAAATAAAATAAACAGAGGTGGGTAGTAACGCGCTACATTTACTCCGTTACATCTACTTGAGTAACTTTTGGGATAAATTGTACTTCTAAGAGTAGTTTTAATGCAACATACTTTTACTTTTACTTAAGTATATTTATAGAGAAGGAACGCTACTTTTACTCCGCTACTTTTATCTACATTCAGCTCGCTACTCGCTACTAATTTTTATCGATCTGTTAATGCACGCTTTGTTTGTTTTGGTCTGTCAGACAGACCTTCAAAGTGCCTGCCTTACTGGTGACGTTTCACTTCGTTCCACCAATCAGATGCAGTCACTGGTGACGTTGGACCAATCAAACAGAGCCAGGTGGTCACATGACCTGACTTAAACAAATTGAAAAACTTATCGGGGTGTTTCCATTTAGTGGTCAATTGTACGGAATATGTACTGTACTGTGCAATCTACTAATACAAGTTCCAATCAATCGATCAAAAGTGTGAAGGAAAAAAGATACTTCTTTATTGCAACCGTACATCCTGTCAAAAGCCTAAAGACTGACTGCACAGTTCCTGTCTTCACAATAAAAGTGGCGCTCCATCGCGCTTGCGCTTTCAAAACAAGAGTCTCCGAAAGCCAGCGCAAACAAGCTAGCAAGCTAAGGAGTTTGACGCCAATATATTTCTTGTAAAGTGTATAAAAACGAATATGGAAGCTGTACAAATAAGATGCCAAAAACCCACCACTTTCATGTGGTATTAGACAGAAAGGAGGAACTTTTCTTCTCCTCCATTTGAAAACGTGGACGTTATCAGCACTACTGTCTGATTCCAATCAACGCAAGTCATCAGAATCAGGTAATACACCAACTTATATTCTAGTCTTCTTGAAAGAAAGGAATCTATATGTGTTAAACATGCATGTATATTCATTAAAACATCTTTAACATGTAAACAAAAACAGCAAAATAAATACATATAAATTATATACTGTATATATCAATGTATATGTATATATATATATATAAATATATATGTGTGTGTATATGTTACTCATCAGTTACTCAGTACTTGAGTAGTTTTTTCACAACATACTTTTTACTTTTACTCAAGTAAATATTTGGGTGACTACTCCTTACTTTTACTTGAGTAATAAATCTCTAAAGTAACAGTACTCTTACTTGAGTACAATTTCTGGCTACTCTACCCACCTCTGAAAATAACCCTCATTTTTGTATATTTTTTTTCTTATTTTTGAACACTGACTTTTTGCAGTGACGATTATTTAAAATCATTTAAAAACAGCACTGCACATCATAATGGCAGCGACAGTTTTAATGTTAAAGGTCTAAAAAAAATGTATGTAGAACGAATTGAAAATCTTAACGGGCCACATGTGTCCCGCGGGCCGTATTTTGCCCAGGTCTGGTATAGAGGTATTTCCTTATCACAGTTTCATGAAAGACTCAATATCAAGCCGAGGTGCTCCGACTGTGTCGCTGTAAGGAAAAAAGTGTACATGAAGTTGAAGTGTGTCCTCACAAGATCTCCTCCTTGCTCCACAGGGAAGGACAGCTGCTGCAGCGTCAAGCAGCATATGCCTCACAGCTGTCGCTTCTCGCCGTAAATATGTAAACACGGCACACGAGAGAGCTGTCGCACTTTTTTTAGACGGCCCTGATTACATGTTCTGCTGGAAAACAAGCAACACAATTTGCACGCACATGCGCAGCATGCTGCTTAAATTGTGTACGTGCACTGCAAAAAGTCAGTGTTCAAAAACAAGAAAAAAAAAATACAAAAATGAGGGTTGTTTTACTTGAACTAAGCAAAATTATCTCCCAATAGTACAAGAAAATTTGGCTTGTCAAGACTTTCAAAACAAGTAAAATTAACTAACCTCAATGAACCCAAAAATACCTTAAAGGGGAACATTATCACCAGACCTATGTAAGCGTTAGAGATGCGCGGTTTGCGGGCACAACCGCGGAGTCCGCGGATTATCCGCGGATCGGGCGGATGAAATTTAAAAAAATTTGATTTTATCCGCGGGTCGGGTCGGGTCGGGTCGGGTCGGGCGGTTGAAATAAAAAAAAATTAGATTTTAAATAGATTCAGGCGGGTGGCAGTTAAACCAATTCGGAAATATATATACATAGTTAAATGTTGTTACCCACATACCAAAATATGCCACAACAGAAGAAAAAAAAAAAAAGAGATGGACACTTTTACGGAGCGGAGAAGGCCCCCGACGCCTCGCCGGGGTCCGGGACCGAGGCCCCTTCCCCCGAGAGGGCCCCACCGGGAGCCGTAGCTGAGGCGATCCGCGAGAAGGGCCCGACGCACGTCCAGGGTCACCACCGCGCCCACCGCACCGACACCCCGCCGCGGCCGGCGTCACGCGCAGCAGGTAAGCAGCTTACCTGCCCGCCACCCTCGTGGCCGGGGGCTCGTAACAGGGGTCACTCCGCGCGCTCCGCCCGCGCAGCTTACCTGCCCGCCACCCCTGTTGCCGGGGGCGCGTAACAGGGGTCACTCCGCGCGCAGTGCGCTCACGAAAGGGGTGGGGCTCACCCTGGTTGATATAGACAGCAGGACGGTGGCCATGGACGTCGGAACCCGCTAAGGAGTGTGTAACAACCCACCTGCCGAATCAACTAGCCCTGAAAATGGATGGCGCTGGAGCGTCGGGCCCATACCCGGCCGTCGCCGGCAGCGAGACGCGCTTGGAGGTGCGCTCAGCGCGGCTCCCATATGATTGCGCACTGGTGTGCGTCTGGGTCGTGACAGCGTGGCACGCGAATGTCTGTGCTGCGTTGGATCAGTCTCCTTTCTTTAACAGGCAAAAGCTTTATAACCTCACTAATGCCTTGCATCGTCTATATTAGATATATAACAACGGGCGGATGCGGGCGGGTGCGGTTCTGATCAAATGTTACATCGGGTGGATGGCGGATGGTTGACGACTTTCTGATGCGGTTGCGGATGAAATAATTGCCTATCCGCGCATCTCTAGTAAGCGTCAATATATACCTTGATGTTGCAGAAAAAAAGATCATATATTTTTTTAACCGATTTCCGAACTCTAAATGGGTGAATTTTGGCGAATCAAACGCCTTTCTAATATTCGCTCTTGGAGCGATGACGTCACAACGTGACGTCACATCAGGAAGCAATCCGCCATTTTCTAAAACACCGAGTCAAATCAGCTCTGTTATTTTCCGTTTTTTTCGACTGTTTTCCGTACCTTGGAGACATCATGCCTCGTCGGTGTGTTGTCGGAGGGTGTAACAACACGAACAGGGACGGATTCAAGTTGCACCAGTGGCCCAAAGATGCGAAAGTGGCAAGAAATTGGACGTTTGTTCCGCACACTTTACCGACGAAAGCTATGCTACGACAGAGATGGCAAGAATGTGTGGATATCCTGCGACACTCAAAGCAGATGCATTTCCAACGATAAAGTCAAAGAAATCTGCCGCCAGACCCCCATTGAATCTGCCGGAGTGTGTGAGCAATTCAGGGACAAAGGACCTCGGTAGCACGGCAAGCAATGGCGGCAGTTTGTTCCCGCAGACGAGCGAGCTAAACCCCCTGGATGTCTTGGCTCACACCGTCCCTTATGCCACCGAAGATGATCAAGAGAAGAATATCGACCCTAGCTTCCCTGGCCTGCTGACATCAACTCCGAAACTGGACGGATCAGCTTTCAGGAAAAGAGCGCGGATGAGGGTATGTCTACAGAATATATTAATTGACGAAAATTGGGCTGTCTGCACTCTCAAAGTGCATGTTGTTGCCAAATGTATTTCATATGCTGTAAACCTAGTTCATAGTTGTTAGTTTCCTTTAATGCCAAACAAACACATACCAATCGTTGGTTGGAAGGCGATCGCCGAATTCGTCCTCGCTTTCTCCCGTGTCGCTAGCTGTCGTGTCGTTTTTGTCGGTTTCGCTCCTCAATTGAGCCAAATTTAATTCTGTCTCTGTTTAATTCCTTGCTTCTTGTCTTGTTTAATAAATGTCATCAGTGTATGAACCTGACCTTTTCTTTAAGCTGTTGTAATCAAAGGCGCTGGCGGTTTACGACCCCCGTACCTTAGAAACAGCTGTTGCCATGTAATCAGGGAAAGTCCAAATAAAAGAGGAGGCGTACAATCTTTCGCCAGAGCGCGATGGAGACTGTACAAGAGTACAGCCCAGACGCGCTCTCCTCAATTGAGCCAAATTTAATTCCGTCTCTGTTTAATTCCTTGCTTCTTGTCTTGTTAATAGATGTCATCAGTGTTTGAACCTGACCTTTTCTTTGAACTGTTGTAATCAAAGGTGATGGCTGTTTACGACCCCCGTCCCTTAGAAACAGCTGTTGCCATGTAATCGGGGAAAGTCCAAATAAAAGAGGAGGCGTACAATCTTTCGCCATAGCGCGATGAAGACTGTACAAGAGTGCAGCCCAGACCCGCTCTCCTCAATTGAGCCACATTTAGTTCTGTCTCTGTTGAATTCCTTGCTTCTTGTCTTGTTAATAGATGTCATCAGTGTTTGAACCTGACCTTTTCTTTGAACTGTTGTAATCAAAGGTGATGGCTGATTACGACCCCCGTCCCTTAGAAACAGCTGTTGCCACGTAATCAGGGAAAGTCCAAATAAAAGAGGCGTACAATCTTTCGCCAGAGCGCGATGGAGACTGTGCAAGAGTACAGCCCAGACGCGCTCTCCTCAATTGAGCCAAATTTAGTTCTGTCTCTGTTTAATTCCTTGCTTCTTGTCTTGTTTAATAAATGTCATCAGTGTATGAACCTGACCTTTTCTTTAAGCTGTTGTAATCAAAGGCGCTGGCGGTTTACGACCCCCGTACCTTAGAAACAGCTGTTGCCATGTAATCAGGGAAAGTCCAAATAAAAGAGGAGGCGTACAATCTTTCGCCAGAGCGCGATGGAGACTGTGCAAGAGTACAGCCCAGACGCGCTCTCCTCAATTGAGCCAAATTTAGTTCTGTCACTGTTTAATTCCTTGCTTCTTGTCTTGTTAATAGATGTCATCAGTGTTTGAACCTGACCTTTTCTTTGAACTATTGTAATCAAAGACGATGGCTGTTTACGACCCCCGTCCCTTAGAAACAGCTGTTGCCACGTAATCAGGGAAAGTCCAAATAAAAGAGGAGGCGTACAATCTTTCGCCAGAGCGCGATGAAGACTGTACAAGAGTACAGCCAAGACGCGCTCTCCTCAATTGAGCCAAATTTAGTTCTGTCTCTGTTTAATTCCTTGCTTCTTGTCTTGTTAATAGATGTCATCAGTGTTTGAACCTGACCTTTTCTTTGAACTGTTGTAATCAAAGGTGATGGCTGATTACGACCCCCGTCCCTTAGAAACAGCTGTTGCCATGTAATCAGGGAAAGTCCAAATAAAAGAGGAGGCGTACAATCTTTCGCCAGAGCGCGATGGAGACTGTACAAGAGTACAGCCCAGACGCGCTCTTCTCAATTGAGCCAAATTTAATTCCGTCTCTGTTTAATTCCTTGCTTCTTGTCTTGTTAATAGATGTCATCAGTGTTTGACCCTGACCTTTTCTTTGAACTGTTGTAATCAAAGGCGATGGCTGTTTAAGACCCCCGTCCCTTAGAAACAGCTGTTGCCACGTAATGAGGGAAAGTCCAAATAAAAGAGGAGGCGTACAATCTTTCGCCAGAGCCCGATGGAGACTCTACAAGAGTACAGCCCAGACACGCTCTCCTCAATTGAGCCACATTTAGTTCTGTCTCTGTTTAATTCCTTGCTTCTTGTCTTGTTAATAGATGTCATCAGTGTATGAACCTGACCTTTTCTTGGAGCTGTTGTAATCAAAGGCGATGGCGGTTTTCGACCCCCGTACCTTAGAAACAGCTGTTGCCATGTAATCAGGGAAAGTCCAAATAAAAGAGGAGGCGTACAATCTTTCGCCAGAGCGCGATGGAGACTGTACAAGAGTACAGCCCAGACGTGCTCTCCTCAATTGAGCCAAATTTAATTCCGTCTCTGTTTAATTCCTTGCTTCTTGTCTTGTTAATAGATGTCATCAGTGTTTGAACCTGACCTTTTCTTTGAACTGTTGTAATCAAAGGCGATGGCTGTTTACGACCCCTGTCCCTTAGAAACAGCTGTTGCCATGTAATCAGGGAAAGTCCAAATAAAAGAAGAGGCGTACAATCTTTCGCCAGAGCGTGATGGAGACTGTACAAGAGTACAGCCCAGATGCGCTCTCCTCAATTGAGCCAAATTTAATTCTGTCTCTGTTTAATTCCTTGCTTCTTGTCTTGTTTAATAGATGTCATCGATGTATGAACCTGACCTTTTCTGTGAACTGTTGTAATCAAAGGCGATGGCGGTTTACGACCCCCGTCCCTTAGGAACAGCTGTTGCCATGTAATCAGGGAAAGTCCAAATAAAAGAGGAGGCGTACAATCTTTCGCCAGAGCCCGATGAAGACTGTACAAGAGTACAGCCCAGACGCGCTCTCCTCAATTGAGCCAAATTTAGTTCTGTCTCTGTTTAATTCCTTGCTTCTTGTCTTGTTAATAGATGTCATCAGTGTTTGAACCTGACCTTTTCTTTGAACTGTTGTAATCAAAGGCGATGGCTGTTTACGACCCCCGTCCCTTAGAAACAGCTGTTGCCATGTAATGAGGGAAAGTCCAAATAAAAGAGGAGGCGTACAATCTTTCGCCAGAGCGCGATGGAGACTGTGCAAGAGTACAGCCCAGACGCGCTCTCCTCAATTGAGCCAAATGTAATTCCGTCTCTGTTTAACTCCTTGCTTCTTGTCTTGTTTAATAGATGTCATCAGTGTTTGAACCTGACATCTTCTTTGAGGTAGAGGGGGGCATTTCCATGGAGGCACTGGTGAGTTAGTAGGGAGACTTTGTATTCAATCCTGAATGGAACAGGAAGCCAGTGAAGGGATTTGAGAACTGGTGTGATGTGGTCGTATTTCCGCACTCTCATCAGGATCCTAGCAGCACTATTCTGTAAGTTCTTGCTGGGGGATCATGCTTGAAACTGTCTGTTTCTTTTTACTGCAAGCTAACAAGAGGCTGTTTGTAAAGAGGTGATGTTTACCGCATAGTTGCTATTGTCACAATAACAAAAGAAAAAACGTGACACGAAAATATCTTCTCGGCAAGATAACTCGCTTGTTTGTTTTTCCCCCACAGAGCTCCCAGTGACAACGCGAGTGTGAGTTTGGTGGCAAATGTGCAAACACAAAAGCATGGGTGTTAGAGTCCATCTGTGTTTGCCATCTGCAACATCATCATCACCACACAGCCAAGCATCCAGCTTTAGTCTTGGCAAAGGGGGAGCGTCGCACTTTTGAGATTAGCAATCGGCTTTGTTCCGCTAAATCAGGGGGTCTTTAACCCGCTTCTGCCTCGTTGCGGCTCCCTTAGACTTTCCCTAACCCCGGAGGGAAAAAAATTGGCATTTAAAAAAAATTGGCTTTATAATTTGCGACTGTCCGTGAGGCCGTGAATTTACACAGGCTGAGTCCTGAGTAAGGTTAAAAAGACCTGTAGCCGGTGTGTTCAGTTCTGCTTCTGGAGTGTGCAACCCCTTGTGTAGTCTAAGTGTTTTTCAACCTTTTTTTGAGCAAAGGTCAGCGACAGGTGCGTAGATGGCCCACCTGGGCGCGTTTATCTAATCACCTGTCGCTCTGTTAAAGGCAGCAGCCGGGAAGGAGTTGGGAGAGTTGGTTGGGTTGATGGTGGAGAACGAAGACGAGCGAGAGCGAGACAGACGACACTGGAGAGAAACCATTCGTGTGCTCACTTGGTAGACAGACAACTGCTGAAAAGCACCCTAAAGACTTTGCACGTTTTATTGTAAAATAAAACACTTTTGGAAACCTGGAAGAAGGCATGTCGATGATTGGTGGTCCGAAGAACCCGGAGGAGCAAGGCCTCCACAGTGATTTTATAAGCTAGAGCAGTGTTTTTCAACCTTTTTTGAGCCAAGGCACATCTTTTGCGTTGAAAAAATCCGGGAGGCACACCACCAGCAGAAATCATTAAAAAACTAAACTCAGTTGACAGTAAAAAGTCGTCGTCGCATTGGTTGGATATGACTTTAAACCATAGCCAACCATGCATCAATATAGCTAGTCTTGCGCTCCTATTTTGGTGGCTTTTTCTTTTTTGGGGGGGGGGGTATTTTCCTGTAGCAGTTTCATGTCTTCCTTTTGAGCGATATTTCCCGCATCTACTTTGTTTTAGCAATCAAGAATATTTCAGTTGTTTTTATCCGTCTTTGTGGGGACATTGTTGATTGTCATGTCATGTTCGGATGCACATTGTGGACGCCGTCTTTGTTCCACAGTAAGTCTTTGCTGTCGTCCAGCGTTCTGTTTTTGTTTACTTTGTAGCCAGTTCAGTTTTAGTCTCGTTCTGCATAGCCTTCCCTAAGCTGCAATGCCTTTTCTTAGGGGCACTCACCTTTTGTTTATTTTTAGTTTAAGCATTAGACACCTTTTTACCTGCACTCTGCCTCCCGCTGTTTCCGACATCCACAAAGCAATTAGCTACCGGCTGCCACCTACTGATATGGAAGAGTAGTACACGGTTACTCTGCCGAGCTCAGACTATGATTACTGGTTTGCAAAAAAATATTTTTAACCCAAATAGGTGAAATTAGATAATCTCCCACGGCACACCAGACTGTATCTCACGGCAAACTAATGTGCCGCGGCACAGTGGTTGAAAAACACTGGTCTAAACATGACTACTTGCCAAAAAAGAAAAGAGAAAAAATAGTTTAATTTCACATGGACTGATTGCTTTTCCTGTAAAACAAAAAATAAAATAAAATTAACTTAAAATTGAAAAAAAATAAAAATAAAAATGAATAAATAAATAAATAAATAAAAATAAAATAAAATAAAGTTTATAAGCTGTGTTACATTTTGCGGCTCTATACTGTTTTTCTTTAGTGGAAGATTGATCATAAAGGTTGAGGTAAATCAATTATTCTCAACTTTGGTACGCGGGCTCTATCTAGTGGAACGCCAAATAATCACTTGATTAAGGCACAATGTTTTTTTTTTATATATATTCAAACACAGTGTTACTGTTCAAACTGTGTGTAATGTTACACAGTTTTCCATTGGGGGAGGTAAGAGCAGGCTAACACATCCATCCATCCATTTTCTACCGCTTATCCCTTTCGGGGTCATGGGGGGGTCCCTGGAGCCTATCTCAGCTGCATTCGGGCGGAAGGCGGGATACACCCTGGACAAGTCGCCACCTCATCACAGGGCCAACACAGATAGACAGACAACATTCACATTCACACACTAGGGCCAATTTAGTGTTGCCAATCAACCTATCCCCAGGTGCATATCTTTGGTGGTGGGAGGAAGCCCACGCAGTCACAGGGAGAACATGCAAACTCCACACAGAAAGATCCAGAGCGCAGGATCGAACCCAGGACCTTCGTATTGTGAGGCAGACGCACTAACCAAGTGTCAGAATAATTGTATAGAAGTTATCACACAACTTCTGTGTTACATTGAGTTCAGGTCCCCTGCGAGGAGACAAAAGCTGTCTTTCATCTTATTCAAGCAAAAGGCTTGTAAAACTCCGCTGTGTGCGATGGGATGCAACATGGAGGAGTCGGTTTCTTTGATCTATTGACAGCCACAGGAAGACCTTGTCACGACCCGAGATCTACAAAGCGAAGAGGAAGCAGGACCTGACACCGCTCCAGGCACTTTTTCTTTGAACTGTTTATGACCGAGTGCAAGAGCTGTTTATGACCACCTCTCCTTAGGAGCAGCTGCGTAATGTAATGTAATGCTATGTAACCAGTGTTGCGTTTGATGACCATTTGTTCCTCCCAGGGAATTCAAGTCACAAGTCGCTCAACCCAAGAATATAACATACGAAAGGACTTGAACCTCCAACCATTCTAGTCACAGGTGAAAGATTTAAGACGCAATGACATGAGTTGGCCACCATATGCAATGGTGGACAAGGCAAAATGCAACCAATCTATCAAAATCGCCACTATGTGTCTGGGGTACAAACAGTGTTTGACTTACATACTTCAAGACAGACTCCTAAAGCAGATTTTAGAAAAAGGCTCTGCTTACCTTGTTTTATGTTTGGCCACTAGTGAGACTGTCCAGAAGAGTGTAAGAGGTGTCCAATTCTCAGCGTGTCGCACCGGACGAGGCCCCCAAATTGTTGCGCTTGATGACCATTTGTTCCTCCCAGGGAATTCAAGTCACAAGTCGCTCCCAAGCTCTTTACGACACTTAAAGCTGAGTAGAAAAACCACCAGAGACAGAATAGGTATTTTGTAATATATCTGCAAAATTTTGCATATATACATTGAGACCAGTCCAGCATAGAACATTCAATCGCCCCGCTAAGATGGTCTGCCCCCCCCCGAAAAACCCTCTCCCCTCTTAAGTCCCTGGCAGTCATGTCTCTCTAGCCAAAACAAATGTCCATTATCTCTCTTTCTAACATTCCTCATTCAAGGTAAAGCACACAGTTTTGCAGACAACCAAAAGACCACAATTGGAAGAAAAACACTAGCTGTTTTGTAATATGATTATGAAATCAAAAGAAGTAACACTTAAATTCGGATATATGTAAATATCTGCCTCCGACACCAGAAAAGGCCCAAATAAAAGTGGAGGCGTGGAACTCCCTCGTCAGAGCGTGGTGGGAGACGGTACGAAGTTGCAGCCCAGACGTTTCTCCTCATGAGCTAAATTGAATCCTGTCTCTGTTTGATTTCTTTGCTTCTTGTCCTGTCTAATAGATGTCATCGGTGTTAGAACCTGACAACAAGTGTTTGAGCTGATGTTTAGTCTGTAACCAGACGGACGGTCACAAGCAACAAAGGTATCAAAATATGGCACTGTTTCATTTTACATGACTCGATACCCGGTAGTATCGACAGAATTCGGTCGGTAGCTATAAAAGGACCCAACTCGGCAGCCATCTCTAAGCACGCAGTGTATTAATAACACAAGATTGAGTCACCAACGTGTTAGATTCTTTGTTTGCAGAATAATGCATGGGAAAACCGACTACTGTTGTGTGTTATGTGAGATGTTTGGCTACCTGATGAGACGTATAAAAAAGGTAAGCAGTATGAAAACGGAGGTACTACCACTACGCAAAGAAAGCTCGAAAATAGAGATGTCCAATAATGGCTTTTTTGCCGATATCCGATATTCCGATATTGTCCAACTCTTAATTACCGATTCCGATAACAACCGATACCGATATATATAGTCGTGGAATTAACACATTATTATGCCTAATTTTGTTGTGATGCCCTGCTGGATGCATTATACAATCGAACAAGGTTTTCCAAAAATAAATCAACTCAAGTTATGGAAAAAAATGCCAACATGGCACTGCCATATTTATTATTGAAGTCACAAAGTGCATTATTTTTTTTAACATGCCTCAAAACAGCAGCTTGGAATTTGAGACATGCTCTCCCTGAGAGAGCATGAGGAGGTTGAGGTGGGCAGGGTTGGAGGGGGCGGGGTTGAGGTGGGGGGTAGCGGGGGGTGTACATTGTAGCGTCCCGGAAGAGTTAGTGCTGCAATAGGTTCTGGGTATTTGTTCTGTTGTGTTTATGTTGTGTTACTGTGCGGATGTTCTCCCGAAATGTGTTTGTCATTCTTGTTTGGTGTGGGTTCACAGTGTGGCGCATATTTGTAACAGTGTTAAAGTTGTTTATACGGCCACCGTCAGTGTGACCTGTATGGCTGTTGACCAAGTATGCCTTGCATTCACTTGTGTGTGTGAATAGCCGTAGATATTATGTGACTGGGCCGGCACGCAAATACAGTGCCTTTAAGGTACGCCCCCAATACTGTTGTCTGGGTGGAAATCGGGAGAAATTCGGTAGAATGGTTGCCCCGGGAGATTTTCGGGAGGAGCACTGAAATTCGGGAGTCTCCCGGGAAAATCGGGAGGGTTGGCAAGTATGACTGGGAGGCGCAACTGCTCTGTACTTCTCCCTACGTCCGTGTACCACTCCGTACAGCGGCGTTTTAAAAAGTCATACATTTTACTTTTTGAAACCGATACCGATAATTTCCGATATTACATTTTAAAGCATTTATCGGCCGATCTTATCGGACATCTCTACTCGAAAATGTTTAGTTTTACAAATTGTACATTCAATCAATCAATGTTTACTTATATAGCCCTAAATCACGAGTGTCTCAAAGGGCTGCACAAGCCACAACGACATCCTCGGCTCAGATCCCACATCAGGGGAAGGAAAATGGCAAACTCCTCCTCTGGGACACGCCGGAACACTACAGCAGCTTGAAAAAAAGAACAATAAATCACATTTTTCAAACCTTCTAAGTTAACTTCAATTATGCCAAAGGCTAGAAAGAATTATCACACTAGATGCAGGCAACTAATAGGAAAGAATTACAAAACATGGTTCCATAATTGCTCCGGACTGCAAAAAAGTAGTTTTTAGTGCCTCATTTCAGTGCTAATTAATTGCAGATTCATCCACCTGCGACAAGTGCTTGAAGGTGCTATTGTGCGAGTACATTCTAGCAAGTAATGTATCATCCCATTCAACTTTATTGCTGGTCTTAACAAAAGCTGTCCTCAGTTCCACCAACAAGCACACTGCAAAAACTGAAATCTAAGTAAGATGAAATATCTCCAATAAGGGTGATATTTGCTTATTTTCTGTCTGATTAGATAATTCTTCTCACTAAGCAGATTTTATGTTAGAGTGTTTTACTTGTTTTAAGGGTTTTGGTCCTAAATGATCTCAGTAAGATATTACAGATTGTTGCTGAGATGTTATGACCTATATTGAGTAAAACATGCTTGAAACTAGAATATCAACTGTTGCAAAGCTGTGTCATCAACACTCACAAGTATAAAACTACTTTTTTAAAGTCATTTCTTACTTCAAGCATGAAAAAAAAATCCAGATTTTGACACAATTGTGTCTCATAATTAAAACAGATGACAGCCAAATGGACTTTGCTGTTTTATTTTCAATGAAACAATAGAAAACACGTACTCATATAGTAGTGCAGTTGGCACAGTACAGTAAACTGACAGTTAATATTTAAACATTTAACATTTCTAACAATTTTGAACAGAAATAGTTCATGCACATTCAGATAAATTCCTCAAAATTACAATTTAAAAAATTTTGGCCGGGGGCTGGGCTGTATATATGTGCACTAATTGACTGAAAGAGCACGCACTTGGTGCGATGATGTCATGTTATCCATGGAAAAATGCATTTTTAGACAATAAGATTTTCCTGAGCGGCTCGTAGACCCCGAGAGTAACAAGCGGTTGCCTTGTTGCCTTTCCATTAAGAACAATAAACTAGTTTTTAGTATAAGTTTGCTGGTTTCAAGAAATATAATGCCGAGCGCATATCACAGTGACGTGCGGTGAGGTTCATGACTGGTGAGGCACTAACTTCATCACAGTCAGATTTACAAACATATGAACCCTAAAGAGTATCTTATTCACCATTTGATTGGCAGCAGTTAACGGGTTATGTTTAAAAGCTCATACCAGCATTCTTCCCTGCTTGGCACTCAGCATCAAGGGTTGGAATTGGGGGTTAAATCACCAACAATTATTCCCGGGCACGGCGCCGCTGCTGCCCACTGCTCCCCTCACATCCCAGGGGGTGAGCAAGAGGATGGGTCAAATGCAGAAGACAAATTTCACCACACCTATTGTGTGTGTGACAATCATTGGTACTTTAACTTAACTTTAACTTTACACATACAAACTGTAGCACACAAAAAAGCACATTTAATAAAAATTATAAGTGCGGGAACAGTGGTGTTCGTGTTGGAGGAGTTGTGAATGAATGAAATATGAAATCCGTGCTGCAGTCTGCAGGTGTACCTAATGTTGTGTCCCTGCAGTCGTTCGCGGCTCCTCCGGCGCGAGCATTGTTGTTTTTGCACTTTTTGGCTTCTTGTTGAGTGACTTTTTTTGGGTGGATTCAGTCTTGCACGTGGAGGGTTTGGGTGTGGGCTTTGGTTGGTGTGGCGCTCCCGTCGGGGGGTGAAGTCTGCGGCGGAGGTGCCTTAACCGGCACCAAGAGGCGGGATTACGCGAGCCTCACACAGTGCGTCTTCGCAGCAGTTTTATGATCGCTCAGCACAAGAAATACGTTACACACATACAGTTGTTGACAAAATACACTGTACATTATATACCTCAGCTAACTAAACTATGGAAATGTATAATATAGTTCATATAGCAATACGGTCTCACTGCACAACAGGCCAGCAGTTAGCCGAGTCATTGCGCAATCCATGGTGAGGCACTGAGTGATGAGCCTCAACTGGCTGCTGATTCTCAGTATTTGAACGGCAAATGTGAAAATTCAGCGATTTTGAATAAAAATAATCTAAAACTGGTGAAGTTAAATGGAAAATAACTTTATAGTATAATCACTGGATACATATAACAATTTAATTATTTGTTTTTCATTTTACATTTTTTTTCTTTCCATGATGGCAGGTGAGGCCCCGCCTCGTCACTGGCATATCATTATGTCAAGATAATGGCACTAGCATTTACTTAATTTAAGAATGAGGTAGGCTCCAGCACCCCCCGCGACCTTGAAAGGGGCAAGCGGTATAGAAAATGGATGGATGAAAGAATATATTTCAACATATTGAGCAAAAAGGTCTCTTTTTTTTCTACCAAGAAAAGTGCACTTGTTATTAGTGAGAATATACTTATTTTAAGGTATTTTTGGGTTCATTGAGGTTAGCTAATTTTATTTGTTTTGGAAAGTCTTGACAAGCCAAATTTTGTTGTTCTATTGGCAGATCATTTTGCTTAGTTCAAATAAAATACTCCTCATTTTTGTATTTTTTTTTCTTGTTTTTGAACACTGACTTTTTGCAGTGCACACAATTCATCACAAAAACACTTTCTTAGTATGCACCAATCACGGTCATGGCGAGTGAGGTGCATTATTATCTATTATATATGTATTTACTACAACACAGGCAGGTCATTTTTTTGCACATTGTCTGTGTTTTGTATTTGTTTGGTCAAATTTGACTCATCACACTGCAAAAAGTCAGTGTTCAAAAACAAGACAAAAAATACAAAAATGGGGAGTATTTTACTTGAACTAAGCAAAATTATCTGCCAATAGAACAAGAAAATTTGGCTGACCTGACCTTTTCTTTGAACTGTTGTAATCAAAGGCGATGGCTGTTTAAGACCCCCGTTCCTTAGAAACAGCTGTTGCCATGTAATAAGGGAAAGTCCAAATAAAAGAGGAGGCGTACAATCTTTCGCCAGAGCGCAATGGAGACTGTACAAGAATATAGCCCAGACCCGCTCTCCTCAATTGAGCCAAATTTAATTCCGTCTCTGTTTAATTCCTTGCTTCTTGTCTTGTTAATAGATGTCATCAGTGTATGAACCTGACCTTTTCTTTGAACTGTTGTAATCAAAGGCGATGGCGGTTTACGGCCCCCGTCCCTTAGAAACAGCTGTTGCCATGTAATCAGGGAAAGTCCAAATAAAAGAGGAGGCGTACAATCTTTCGCCAGAGCGCAATGGAGACTGTACAAGAATATAGCCCAGACCCGCTCTCCTCAATTGAGCCAAATTTAATTCCGTCTCTGTTTAATTCCTTGCTTCTTGTCTTGTTAATAGATGTCATCAGTGTATGAACCTGACCTTTTCTTTGAACTGTTGTAATCAAAGGCGATGGCGGTTTACGGCCCCCGTCCCTTAGAAACAGCTGTTGCCATGTAATCAGGGAAAGTCCAAATAAAAGAGGAGGCGTACAATCTTGTCAAGACTTTCCAAAACAAGTAAAATTAGCTAACCTCAATGAACCCAAAAATACCTTAAAATAAGTATATTCTCACTAATAACAAGTGTACTACTATATGAGTACGTATTTTCTATTGTTTCATTGAAAATAAAACAGCAAAGTCCATTTGGCTTTTTTTTTTTTTAATGCTTGAAATAAGAAATTATTACTTTTAAAAAGTAGTTTTATACTTGTGAGTGTTGATGACACAGCTTTGCAACACTTGATATTCTGGTTTCAAGCATGTTTTACTCAATATAGGTCATCAAATCTCAGCAACAAGCTGTAATATCTTACTGAGATCATTTAGGACCAAAACCCTTAAAACAAGTAAAACGCTCTAACATAAAATCTGCTTAGTGAGAAGAATTATCTTATCAGACAGAAAATAAGCAAATATCACCCTTATTTGAGAGATTTCATCTTACTTAGGTTTCAGTTTTTGCAGTGCATAGTAAAACAACCAATCATCATGGAATTTTCCCGTATATTTTTGTCCCCAGCCTATGGACTTGCACTCGTCCATTCCCTATTTCTTTTCTCTTCTCCCTCTTTCTGCTTTTGTAGCAAAGCTACCCGCTACATGGGTCTAAATATAGCTAAGCTACGGAAATCGCTACTCGTTTAAAAAGTAGCCAAACTACTGGGAAATGTAGTTAAGCTACAAAGCTTCGCTACATGTAACGAGCTACCGCCCAACACTTGTAAATATTGATATACTGTTATTTGCTGAGCAATTAGACAGTGTTTATTGTTGAGTACCGTATTTTCCGGACCATAGGGCACACCGGATTATAAAGCGCACTGCCGATGAGCGGGTCTAGTCAGGTCGATTTTCATACAAAAGGTGCACCGGATTATAGGGCGCATTAAAGGGGTCTGTGGAGGGGGGGCGTGGCCTGCGGGCCTGCAGCGGAACGGGGTGTGCCAGGCATACTTGCCAACCTTGAGAGCTCCGAATTTGGGAGATGGGGGGGGGGGGCTTTGGAGGCGTGGTTGGGGGGGCGGGGTTGAGGTGTAGGCAGCATACCCCTCCCACTTCGAGCTTTTCTTGATGAAATGAAATGATTTTTTTCCAATCATTTTGGAACTTGCAAGCGTATTCCTTCTTCTTACTCGTCGTCGCCATGTCTCTTCTTCGTTCTTTAATCAATCAATCAATCAATGTTTATTTATATAGCCCTAAATCACAAGTGTCTCAAAGGGCTGCACAAGCCACAACGACATCCTCGGTACAAAGCCCACATAAGGGCAAGGAAAAACTCACCCCAGTTGGACGTCGATGTGAATGACTATGAGAAACCTTGGAGAGGACCGCATATGTGGGTAACCCCCCCCCCCTCTAGGGGAGACCGAATGCAATGGATGTCGAGTGGGTCTGACATAATATTGTGAGAGTCCAGTCCATAGTGGATCCAACATAATAGTAAGAGTCCAGTCCACAGTGGGGCCAGCAGGACACCATCCCGAGCGGAGACGGGTCAGCAGCGCAGAGATGTTCCCAGCCGATGCACAGGCGAGCGGTCCACCCCGGGTCCCGACTCTGGACAGCCAGCACTTCATCCATGGCCACCAGACCTGTGCCCCCCCTCCCCCCTCCACAAGGAAGAGGGGAGCAGAGGAGAAAAGAAAAGAAACGGCAGATCAACTGGTCTAACAGGGGGGCTATTTAAAGGCTAGAGTATACAAATGAGTTTTAAGGTGGGACTTAAATGCTTCTACTGAGGTAGCATCTCTAATTGTTACCGGGAGGGCATTCCATAGTACTGGAGCCCCAATAGAAAACGCTCTATAGCCCGCAGACTTTTTTTGGGCTCTGGGAATCACTAATAAGCCGGAGTTCTTTGAACGCAGATTTCTTGCCGGGACATATGGTACAATACAATCGACAAGATAATTCTTGATGATTCTTCTGCTTCGTCTCCTTCTTGTTGTGTGTGCAGTTGTGCACTGAGCTCCAAAAGCCGCAGATGTTATAGTAGCGTCCCGGAAGAGTTAGTGCTGCAAGGGGTTCTGGGTATTTGTTCTGTTGTGTTTGTGTTGGGTTACGGTGCGGATGTTCTCCCGAAATGTGTTTGTCATTCTTGTTTGGTGTGGTTTCGCAGTGTGGCACATATTTGTAACAGTGTTAAAGTTGTTTATACGGCCACCCTCAGTGTGACCTGTATGGCTGTTGACCAAGTATGACTTGCGTTATCATCAAAGATCATACATCGTGTCAGCATATCTTGACATCTTCTGGTAAAGACCATCGTAAAAACCGTCCAACGCTACACTATTATGTGGCTGGGTCGGCACATATATGGAGGAAAAGCGTGCGGCTGTTAAGTGGTGAAGGTTCCAGGTGAGAGGACGTTAAAGGCATTGTCTTTAAGACACGCCCCCAGTATAGTTGTCCGGGTGGAAATCGGGAGAAATTCGGGAGAATGGTTGTCCCGGGAGATTTTCGGGAGGGGCACTGAAATTCGGGTGTCTCCCAGGAAAATCGGAAGGGTTGGCAAGTATGGTGCCAGGACCGGCCTCGAAGACAGCGACAGGTGCGTCGATGGCCCAGGTGGGCCTTGTCATCTAATCACCTGTCGCCCTTTATTAGCAGCAGCCGGGAGGAGAGAGGTAGGGGGAGCTGGAGTGAGGGCGAATTGCTGGAAAGCAACCCGTTGGACTCTGCAAATAAACCTGTATTGTAACCCTGATCCGGCTCTCAGGGCGATGTTTGGTGGTCTGAAGGACCCACTGGAGGGCAACTTCCACAGGGTCATATTATTATTATTAATTTTTTTTCTAAGTGTAAAACACTTCCTTGTGGTCTACATAACATGTAATGGTGGTTCTTTGGTCAAAATGCTGCATAGATGATGTTTTACAGATCATCTTCAAGCCGCTTTCTGACAGTCGCTTCAGGATGCGCCGTTTTGTGGGCGGTCTTATTTACGTGGCTCACCTTCGACAGCGTCTTTTCTTCGTCATCTTTGTTGTAGCGTGCAAGGACGGGAGTGGAAGAAGTGTCAAAAGATGGAGCTAACTGTTTTAATGACATTCATACTTTACTTTAATCAATAACGGAGCAGCATATAAGGCCGGAAATGTGTCCCGTGAAAAACCGTCCGACCGCAACTCTCTAATAACTAAAGTTCCTTGGGTGAATAATGTAAACTCACTACACCGGTATGTTTTAGTGCTTTCCTGGCGAGTTTACTGACAGATATAAGTAAGAACTTTACACTACTTTATATTAGAAATGGCAACAGCGGAGGATGAATGTCGCATAACAAGAAGATACAGAAAAAGAAGAAGCTTATCGACTACGGTGTCGGCACGGACTACAAAGGCGGACGCGCGCATATTTTCAGGACTTATGCAGATCTCAAATATAGATCAGCAGGTACCAGAAGATAAGAAAAGTTGCTTTTTCATAATATTGCAAAACAAAACGCCAGATAGTATGTCTTATCTTATACACACATCATAATAATACTCCTATGTTGAAGCACAGTACAATCCATCATAGCTTACCAAAGTCACACTAAAACACTTTGATAGATTTTTGAGCGCCGTCTGTAATGTTCTATATTTTTAATGGAACATATACAATTTTGGCGTTGTTTACTTGAGTCATATTGCAGTCTACACGTATCTCTTATATGTGACTGCCTGTCATGATCCGTGGCCCGGATCATGTTTGGTTATGTTCTGTTAGTTTTGGACTCCCTTAGTTCCTGTTTGTGCACCTCTGGGTTTGTTTTAGTTTCCATGGGGATTAATTGGGTTCACCTGCCTCTGGTTAGTGGTCGGCATGCTCAGCTGCTGTCAACGACTAATCAGGGAGCTATTTATTCACCTTGCTCGCCACGCTCAGTCTGGCTTCATTGTTTGCTTCTTGCCACAGTTACATGAGTATTCCTTATCTCTAGTCTATGCCAAGTGTTAGCTTGTTTGTCCTCTGGCTTGTTTTCCGTTTTTGGTACTTGTTTGATTTCGACAAATAAATCGTGTTCCTACCTCATACTTGCCAACCCTCCCGGATTTTCCGGGAGACTCCCGAAATTCAGCGCCTCTCCCGAAAACCTCCCGGGACAAATTTTCTCCCGAAAATCTCCCGAAATTCAGGCGGACTCAGGTCCTCCACAATATAAAAAAAGCGTACCTGCCCAATGACGTTATAACTGTAGAATGATGGAGGGCGAGTTCTTGGTTTCTTACGTGGGTTTATTGTTAGGCAGTTTCATTAACGTCCTCCCAGCGCGGCAACAACACACAACAGCAGTCACTTTTTTGTATACCGTAAAGCAGTTCGTCTGCCGTAAACAGCAATGTTGTGACACTCTTAAACAGGACAATACTGCCATCTAGTGCATTTGATGAAAGCACTTTTGTGCGTGCCACACAGCAATGCATCAGAGAGGGTGTTAAGCATGGTTCGAAAAATAGTGACAGAATAGACCAAGGATGGACAATTCAACCCTTAACTCAACAATGAGTAGATGAGTGTTATGTGTGTGTATATGTGTAAATAAATGAACACTGAAATTCAAGTATTTATTTATTTATATATATATATATATATAATAAAATAAATAAATATATATATATATATATATATCTAGAATTCACTGAACGTCAAGTATTTCTTATATATATATATATATATATATATATATATATATATATATATATATATATATGAAATACTTGACTTGGTGAATTCGAGCTGTAAATATACCCCTCCCCTTTTAGCCACGCCCCCCTCCCCCCACCTCCCGAAATCGGAGGTCTCAAGGTTGGCAAGTATGTCCTACCTGCACGCCTTGTCCGGAGTGGTCCGTCTGCATCCCGGGGAACAAACCCCGTAGTAAGCTGCAACCCCCCCATACGTGACACTGCCATCATATTGCAGTCTACACGTATCTCTTATGTGTGACTGCCATCTACTGGTCACACTTATAATTTCACCATGTACCAAATAAAATAGCTTTAAGGTCAGTAAGCACAACCAAAATTATTCCGTACATTAGGCACACCGGGTTATAAGGCGCATTGTCCAGTTTTGAGAAAATGAAAGGATTTTAAGTGCGCATTATAGTCCGAAAAATAAGGTACTATGTTGATTCTGTTCCTCTTTGATTTGAAGATTATCAACCGAACCTGACAAATTGCTGTAAATTGTTGAGGTGTTAAAAATACCCAAGAAAATCGACTGGAGTCAAGTCCAAAGTCCTAAAACAGGCACAACGCAACTAGAATAACTGTAGACCGCAGACCTCAACCAACAATCTTGATTTGTATCAGCAGCACTAAAATCGTACATCTTCATAGTTACCCCATCTCCTTCGGACACACAAATAACTATTCAAATGAATTAATCACGTATCATTCATTTTGTGCACATTTTAACTGACTTCTTGATAACAAACATAATCTTACAGCATATAGCAGACGTCGTATTTATGCAAAATTGCCAACGACGGAAGTAAAACTGTCTGTGAGCATTTGTGCTATCATAACTTCAGAGCGGAATGGTGACATCCATCAAATGCGCTGCCTAATGCAATTGTGGAAAGCAGATTGAGATAAATATTTATGCGCCACATCCACAGATCAATTGTGTGATTTGTTTAGGATGCAAATGTGTCTGCATAGCCCGAGTAGAACGGTCGTGTGTGCAGTTCTGAATCAATTTAGTACCATTTCCATAGAATAATGCGGCAGTTAACCATGCATTATCATTCTTCTGGGATCCTGTTGCTATCTAGAAAAGGCCACTTTGGTTTTTAACTCGCTTTATGCCATTGCTGTTAACATTGGCCAGACAGGGTGGTAAAGCCCTTTGGAATTCAGCTGATTTATTTATTGTACAATAGTTGGAGTGGGGGCATTTAATAAGTTGTCAATATCTCTCAGCTGCAACAAAATGCAGGGTTGATAGTGAGTAGGTTCAAAGAGTGTGGCATAGTGTTGTCCTGATACCAACATTTTGGTACCGGTACCAAACTTATTGCAAGTTTGTCCTTAAATAAAATAGTGAACATACTAGACAACTTGTCTTTTAGTACAATCCCCATTTCCATATGAGTTGGGAAATTGTGTTAGATGTAAATATAAACGGAATACAATGATTTGCAAATTATTTTCAACCCATATTCAGTAGAATATGCTACAAAGACAACATATTTGATGTTCAAACTGATAAACATTTTTTTTTTTTGCAAATAATCATTAACTTTAGAATTTGATGCCAGCAACACGTGACAAAGAAGTTGGGAAAGGTGACAATAAATACTGATAAAGTTGAGAAATGCTCATCAAACACTTATTTGGAACATCCCACAGGTGTGCAGGCTAATTGGGAACAGGTGGGTGCCATGATTGGGTAAAAAAGTAGATTCCGTGAAATGCTCAGTCATTCACAAACAAGGACGGGGCGAGGGTCATCACTTTGTCAACAAATGCGTGAGCAAATTTTTGAACAGTTTAAGAAAAACCTTTCTCAACCAGCTATTGCAAGGAATTTAGGGATTTCACCATCTGCGGTCCGTAATATCATCAAAGGGTTCAGAGAATCTGGAGAAATCACTGCACGTAAGCAGCTAAGCCCGTGACCTTCGATCCCTCAGGCTGTACTGCATCAACAAGCGACATCAGTGTGTAAAGGATATCACCACATGGGCTCAGGAACACTTCAGAAACCCACTGTCAGTAACTACAGTTGGTCGCTACATCTGTAAGTGCAAGTTAAAACTCTCCTATGCAAGGTGAAAACCGTTTATCAACAACACCCAGAAACGCCGTCGGCTTCGCTGGACCTGAGCTCATCTAAGATGGACTGATGCAAAGTGGAAAAGTGTTCTGCAGTCTGACGAGTCCACATTTCAAATTGTTTTGGGAAACTGTGGGCGTCGTGTCCTCCGGAACAAAGAGGAAAAGAACCATCCGGATTGTTATAGGCACAAAGTTAAAAAGCCAGCATTTGTGATGGTATGGGGGTGTATTAGTGGCCAAAGCATGGGTAACTTACACATCTTTGAAGGCACCATTAACGCTGGAAGTTACATACAGGTTTTGGAGCAACATATGTTGCCATCCAAGCAACGTTATCATGGACGCCCCTGCTTATTTCAGCAAGACAATGCCAAGCCACGCGTTACAACGGCGTGGCCTCATAGTAAAATAGTGCGGGTACTAGACTGGCCTGCCTCCCTGACCTGTCTCCCATTGAAAATGTGTGGTGCAATATGAAACCTAAAATACAACAACGGAGACCCCCGGACTGTTGAACAACTTAAGCTGTACATCAAGCAAGAATGGGAACGAATTCCACCTGAAAAGCTTCAAAAATTGGCCTCCTCAGTTCCCAAACGTTTACTGAGTGTTGTTAAAAGGAAAGGCCATGTAACACAGTGGTAAAAATGCCCCTGTCCCAACTTTTTTGCAATGTGTTGCTGACATTAAATTCGAAGTTAATGATTATTTGCAAAAAAACATTACGTTTCTCAGTTCGAACAATAAATATATTGTCTTTGCAGTCTATTCAATTGAATATAAGTTGAAAAGGATTTGCAAATCATTGTATTCTGTTTTTATTGAACATTTACACAACGTGCCAACTTCACTGGTTTTGGGTTTTGTAGATTCATTATTAAGATTTCATCTTGCTTAAAGCTACAGACAGACATGAGTCATTTCAAACTATTTTTTGCAGCGAGAACTGATGATACTTTGCTAATGTTTTTAAGAGCGAGGGTGTAATGGGAATTGTAAATGTGGAAATCCCCTGTGAATAATGAATGAAGCACATTGACTGATGGTCTGCAAAACACCCATCTCTGATCGATAAATATCATGTATTTTTAAAGCACTTTCAATATAAATAAAGTCAAATTTAAATACACAGAACACCAAAAAGTCCTTCAACTACTTTGATTATTTATTTGCGTATAAAAAAAATCATTTTAGTTCTTTATATATTAGGCATCATTTCCCCCCACAGACATAAACAAAAGAGTAAACACACAGCAAAATTAGTTGAATCATCAGTTGGGCTGAAACGGCAAAATCAAAGTCTTGAATATGGAATGCAGGTACGATTGCAGTGAATTTTCAACCTGAGCTCGACATCCCATTAATAATATGCATTAGCTTTAGCAGCACGCCAACACTTTCTAACCTGGACACCGACTCACATCCAGTAGAAAATACATCAAGTGCGTTTCTGAAAGATGTGAATATTCACTGACGTTAATACAAAAAAATACCTTCATTAACACACTGCAACTTTTCCTAAGAAAGGTTGCGACCTAATTAAGACATCATTGGAAAATACAATAGGGAGGGGATTCATATGGCCAAATTTGCATGAAGCGTGACAAATTGGGGGGGGTGCTCTATCCACTTTGGCCGCCAGATGGCAGAAGTGTTTTGAATATCTTAAAATGTGTTTTGAGGCAATTCCAAATTTGCTATGTCGAGTGGCACTTTCCTTCATTTTCAGCACACTGCATTGCAAATGATTGACCCACCCTCTTTCTCTCACACGAGATCCACCCAAGAAGGCCAAATGAATTCCTTGATTCCCTACTGTGGAAAACTAATCTTACTCATGTTTAAAGGGGAACATTATCACAATTTCAGAATGGTTAAAACCATTAAAAATCAGTTCCCAGTGGCTTATTTTATTTTTCGAAGTTTTTTTCAAAATTTTACCCATCACGCAATATCCCTAAAAAAAGCTTCAAAGTGCCTGATTTTAACCATCGTTATATACACCCGTCCATTTTCCTGTGACGTCACATAGTGATGCCAATACAAACAAACATGGCGCATAGAACAGCAAGGTATAGCGACATTAGCTTGGATTCAGACTCGGATTTCAGCGGTTTAAGCGATCCAACAGATTACGCATGTATTGAAACGGATGGTTGTAGTGTGGAGGCAGGTAGCGAAAACGAAATTGAAGAAGAAACTGAAGCTATTGAGCCATATCGGTTTGAACCGTATGCAAGCAAAACCGACGAAAACGACACGACAGCCAGCGACACGGGAGAAAGCGAGGACGAATTCGGCGATCGCCTTCTAACCAACGATTGGTATGTGTTTGGTTGGCATTAAAGGAAACTAACAACTATGAACTAGGTTTACAGCATATGAAATACATTTGGCAACAACATGCACTTTGAGAGGGCAGACAGCCCAGTTTTCATCAAGTAATATATTCTGTAGACATACCCTCATCCGCTCTCTTTTCCTGAAAGCTGATCTGTCCGGTCCAGTTGGAAATTCATCTGCTTTGAGTGTCGCAGGATATCCACACATTCTTGCCATCTCTGTCGTAGCATAGCTTTAGTCGGTAAAATGTGCGGAACAAACGTCCAATTTCTTGCCACTTTCGCATCTTTGGGCCACTGGTGCAACTTGAATCCGTCCCTGTTCGTGTTGTTACACCCTCCGACAACACACCGACGAGGCATGATGTCTCCAAGGTACGGAAAACAGTCGAAAAAACGGAAAATAACAGAGCTGATTTGACTCGGTGTTTGTAATGTGTTTGAGAAAATGACGGATTGCTTCCCGATGTGACGTCACAACCTCCGAGAGCGAATAATAGAAAGGCGTTTAATTCGCCAAAATTCACCCATTTAGAGTTCGGAAATCGGTTAAAAAAATATATGGTCTTTTTTCTGCAACATCAAGGTATATATTGACGCTTACATAGGTCTGGTGATAATGTTCCCCTTTAAATAAATATTAAAATTATGAGTCAAAAATTGGTACCGCTATTAAAAAACATGGCAGGTTAATTATGGAAAAACACACAAAAAACAATTAAAAACACTTATATTATGTATCAGTTGGCAGTGACTCGACACTGGTTATCTTCATCATCTTGAAAATAGAAAAAATACAAAAATCTGAGCTATCCCTTAGATTTTTTTTGAAGCTCAAAACACATATTTGTAGTCATGGCTCAATGACCGCAAATCACAGAGAAAGGAGAGCTTTATAAGTTTATATGTACGTTAACAACATTTCTGTTGTCGTGTTCACATTGGGCAGCTCGGACAAGTTGAATTCTATAAACCAGGGATAATCAACTAATTTGTAACAGGGACCGGGGTGGGGGACTTCTCCCTTCATTATTATTTTGACAAGCAGCTATCTGCCAATGTCTTTACATTGGCCCAAGTTCCTCTAAAGAACAGGAACACTCTCGTGTTTTTAGAAATTTTGCTGCAAAAAAAATGTCTCTCCCAAGTTGAAACTGACCTTGAGGGCCGGTCTGGTGGTCCGGTGCACCAGTTGAATAGCTGTGGTGTAAACAGATTTGCTGCATCGTCAACAATCTTGCTTGGGAAAAAAAAACAAAAAATATGAAGGGGCAACCTCCGAACACAGAGATGATCCAAAACCAGAAGCATATAAACACCATATAACACATGCAATGTGAAAATATTCTTATACCTAAACACTTTACGACTGAAAACCTTTACAGACACTTTGGAGTTAACGTGAAATATTGCATCTTAATAATATTTATCCTCTAAAGGCTTAGTGGCCACATGCTTGGAATTGTGTACACTACTGAATTGGGGTCTTATGGCCGCTTATGTGGACATCTGGTGGTGACAGAAGAGTATAACATACAATGGAATTTGGGGAAAAAAAGTGTAAAAATAAGAATTAGCATGTCACTAAACATGAAGTACACATTTGTGTACTTATGGACTAAGTACATCATATCAAAAAGATGATTCTTAGTTTTTATTTTAATTATGGTCCAATAAGTCCAAATAGCAAAGAGAAATAAAAAAAAGCATGTAAACAAACAGCTTGGGCCTTAAATATAAATGGAGTACAGGCCAAAAGCTTGGACATTCAATGTGTTTTCTTTATTTTCATGACTATTTACATTACTGCTTTGCACACTCTTGGCATTCTCTCGATGAGCTTCAAGAGGTCCTCACCTGAAATGGTTTTCACTTCACAGGCGTGCTTGATGCTCATCGAGAGAATGCCAAGAGTGTGCAAAGCAGTAATCAGAGCAAAGGGTGGCTATTTTGAAGAAACTAGAATATAAAATATGTTTTCAGTTATTTCACCTTTCATCATAGTTTTGATGCCTTCAGTGACAATCTACAATGTAAATAGTCATGAAAATAAAGAAAACACATTGAATGAGGAGATGTGTCCAAATGAACCGATACAGTACCGATTCCCGGTACCTCGGAATCGACACTGGTACTCAACAGTACCAATTTTCGGTACCTAAGGGTGTGTTAATAAATGTTAATTGTTTGATAATTAAATTGTATCTTTTTAATGTGACATTCAAAAATGAGCTGATTATGATAACTGTGCTGTCCAGTTGTTATATCTTGTTTTATTATAGCATTCGAATCTCGTTAGCAATGCAGTCGCACTTCCAAGATCTTAGATGGCAGTACAGTATAGGCTATCTATTGTATGTTGTCTATTGTATGTTGCGCCCTACAAAGTGTTTATACTGTAAGTATTGTGCTTATTGCACGCCAGCTGTTTTGATTGTAACATTCATCTTAGCTGTAGTTTTCATTACCAAATTTGGAGGCGTTGAACTTGCCATGTAAAGTCGCTAATGCTAATAGTATCCTGTCTCTGGCAAATCCAATGTAACTTAGCATTTTAAAAGAGTGGAGCCTCACTTTCAATTTGAGCGTTCTATACAAAGCATAGTTGCTTTGTTGGTGTTGGAAATTGCAACATTACGAAGAGAGAGTTTGGCTAAGTCCGCCCTGAGTGCTGCTTGAGTGATTGTTTACTTTTAGCTGATGTTTAACCTGCAACCGGATGTGACGGCACGTGCAACATAGGTATCAAAATATGGCATTGTTTGATTTTACATGATTCGATATCTGGTAGTACCGACAGAATTCGGTCAAAGAGTTGGAGAGAAGTAGCAGCTTATAGACCGGAAATTACGGTGATGAAGTAAAAGTCCAAGGTCACCACCTATTGTGATCGAGGGAGTCGAGGTACAGATCGTGGACTCATTCAAGTACCTCGGGGTGTGGGTGGACAATAAGCTGGACTGGACTGTTAACACGGACCACTTGTACAGGAAAGGACAGAGCAGGCTATACATCCTGAGGAGGCTGCGCTCCTTCAACATCTGTAAAAAACTCTTGTGGACGTACAACCAGTCTGTGGTTGCCAGTGCTCTGTACTACATCGTAGTGTGCTGGGGGGGCAGTACATCTAAGAAGGACAGCTCCAGACTGGAGAAACTGATCAGGCGGGCCGGTTCTACGATCGGAATAAAACTGGACTCACTGGTGACGGTGGCAGAGAAGAGGACTGTGGAAAAACTAGTGAGCATCCTGGATGATGCCAGTCACCCTCTGCATACCGTTATCAGTAGCCAGAGGAGCCTGTTCAGTGCTAGACTGCCTCATCCCAAGTGCAGGACTAATAGACTAAAAAACTATTTTGTCCCACACACCATTAGACTGTACAACTCCTCTCTGGGGGTAAGGGGGGGGTCCTAGGATGACTTTAGACTGTACAACTCCTCTCTGGGAGGGAGGGGGGGTTACTAGGATGACAGTGGATGCAAAACAATAACATTGCAATACTTTTTCATAACATGGTCACTATTGCCTAGTTTCTCTTGTTATATTCTTATTTTACTGTTAGATTTCTATTCTCATTTTTGCTTTTTATTTTTATTCTTATTGAAGTATTTTTCTATTTTGTTTCCATTTATACCCCCATGATTTACTTTTTACTTTTTAAATTTGATCTCAATTCTGTACACTGCTGCTGGAATTTAAATTTTCCTGAGGGAACTCTCCGGAAAGAATCAATAAAGTACTATCTATCTATCTAAAATATATACTCAGCACTAACTGTTTACTTTGTCACCTATAACACACAAGGTTTAGATACAAAAATATTTACAAATAGCTTAGCAAATAGTGATTGAATTGGTTTAAAAACACCTCTGTTATATACCGTATTTTTCGGACTATAAGTCGCACTGGCCGAAAATGCAAAATAAAGAAAGAAAAAAACATATATAAGTCGCACTGGAGTATAAGTCGCATTTCTTGGGGAAATTTATTTGATAAAACCCAACACCAAGAATAGACATTTGAAAGGCAATTTAAAATAAATAAAGAATAGTGAACAACAGACTGAATAAGTGTACGTTATATGAGGCATAAATAACCAACTGAGAACGTGCCTGGTATGTTAACGTAACATATTATGGTAAGAGTCATTCAAGTAACTATAATATATAGAACATGCTATACGTTTACCAAACAATCTGTCACTCCTAATCGCTAAATCCCATGAAATCTTATACGTCTAGTCCAGGGGTCGGCAACCCACGGCTCCGGAGCCGCATGCGGCTCTTTGATCACTCTGATGCGGCTCAGCAGCTTACTTGCTGAACCCCCCAATTTTCCCGTGAGACTTCCGGATTTCAGTGCCTCTCGCAGAAAACTCCCGGGATTAATATTCACCGATTTTCACCCTTACGGTTATAATAAGGGCGTGCTATGATGGTACACCATTTGGCGCCCTCTACAATCTGTATTAACAGCGTGCCAGCCCATCGCTTGTTATACAATATACATCTTCTGCTTGCACACGTACGCGACAGCAAGGCATACTTGGTCAACAGCCACAAAGGTTACACTGACGGTGGTCATATAAAACAACTTTAACACTCTTACTAATAATGCGCCACACTTTGAACCAAAACCAAACAAGAATGACAAACACATTTCGGGAGAACATCTGCACCTTAACACAACATAAACACAACAGAACAAACACCCAGAATCCCATGCAGCCCTGACTCTTCCGGGCTACATTATACACCCCTGCTACCACCAACCCCCCCCCCCCCCCCCTCTCTCTCTCTCTGTGCGTCGGTTGAGGTGGGCGGGGTTTGGTAGCGGGGGTGTATAATGTATCCCGGAAGAGTTAGGGCTGCATGGGATTCTGGGTATTTGTCCTGTTGTGTTTATGTTGTGTTACGGTGCAGATGTTCTCCCGAAATTTGTTTGTCATTCTTGTTTGGTGTGAGTTCACAGTGTGGCGCATTATTAGTAAGAGTGTTAAAGTTTGTTTTTTTTATACCGCCACCGTCAGTGTGACCTGTGTTGTTGTTGACCAAGTATGCCTTGCTGTTACCTACGTGGGCAAGCGGAATCCCCATACAACGTGTGGCTGATCAGGCACGCTGATTGTAGTGGGTGCTATATGCTGTACCATCACGGCACGCATGACGCTGACAAGCGCCATTCATTTAAAACCCGCGTGCCGCACCAGCTTTCAAATTCCACATAAAGGTGTGGGCAGCGTGTCTGAGACCCCTGGTTATACATATCACAAAGCAAAAAAAAAAACTTTGTATGCAGTGTTATTTCATTTAAAATTTCAAAAAAAAATTTGCAGCTCCCATTGTTTTCTATAATTTGTGAAACTGGTCAAAATGGCTCTTTGACTGGTAAAGGTTGCCGACCCCCGGTCTAGTCTTACGTGAATGAGCTAAATAATATTATTTGATATTTTACGGTAATGTGTTAATAATTTCACACATAAGTCGCTCCTGAGTATAAGTCGCACCCGCGGCCAAACTATGAAAAAAACTGCGACTTATATTCCGAAAATTACGGTAGTATTTGTGCGTTTTTGGTTTGGGATCATTTCTGTGTTTGGAGCGTTTGTCGCCGTCGGCCACCCCACCGTAACGAAACATTCAGAGTGTGACGACTATTGAGAAAGTCTAAAAGTTCAGCGTCGAATCGTTGTATCAAAAAGTTGAAGTTGTCTGCTTGAAAACAAGGCAGGCTCAGCCCACTGTTGAGGCTTCAGTGTCAATGCTCCATATGAAAAAAAGTGTCTTTTTTTATATCGTGAGGCATCCTTGAAAGAACCTAACCACCGTGTCCATTCCCCCTGCGGCACAGTGGGATCGAGTGGGTTGCAGTGGTAGAGCAGCAGTGTGCCTGTGCTACCTGGATGTATCAGTGATGAGTCTTTTGAACCAACGTCCGACAGCCACATCCACTCTCAGCACCAACAAGACTCCAAGTAGCAAAAACACGCAGCTCATCAGGAACCCCGAGGCCTCAAACATCAACCTGGAAGGATAGATAGAAATACAAGAGCACATTTGTAATGTCACTCAAGGGAACCCGTATTTAGAAGTAATTTTCTCATTTCAAATACATGTAAGTACCGGCATCTCTATTGCAGTTGGCCATTAGTGCAAGGCCGAGATCTGTGCACTAATGTGTGCGCAGTGGAAACCTGTGTAAGTGCCAGGCATTTCCACTGAGTCCATATCCTGAAAAGCCTTTACAACCAGTGAGCGGGAAATTGTAGTCGGGCACTTACTTGGGTGCAAAAACCTTCCACACCATTAGGTGTCTCCTGAGGATAGCAGCTCCACACGCTGAAGCAAAGACCTGGAAGAGAAAACACACTTACTGACAGTGATACAAATTACAGAAACTGACAGACTCGAATTACCCCAAACAATCACAGCACCAAATGGTACTCCTCCACAGATACTGACAGCTTTTATGAGAGATGAGTACCAATGCGTGCATCGCTGATGCAAACAGTAGTTAGAAGACCAACCAACTTAGCTATTGGTGATCATAATGTATAAACCCGAAACCAGTGAAGTTGGCACGTTGTGTAATTCGTAAATAAAAACGGAATACAATGATTTGCAAATCCTTTTCAACTTATATTCAACTGAATAGACTGCAAAGACAAGAAATTTAATGTTCGAACTGAGGAACTTCATTTTTTTTTGCAAATAATCATTAACTTTGAATTTAATGGCAGCAACACATTGCAAAAAAGTTGGCACAGGGGCATTTTTACCACTGTGTTACATGGCCTTTCCTTTTAACAACACTCAGTAAACTGAGGAGAACATTTTTTGAAGTGGAATTATTTTCCATTCTTGCTTGATGTACAGCTTAAGTTGTTCAACGGTCCGGGGTCTCCGTTGTGGTATTTTAGGCTTCATATTGCGCCACACATTTTCAACGGGAGACAGGTCTGGACTACAGGCAGGCCAGTCTAGTACCCGCACTCTTTTACTATGAAGCCACGCTGTTGTAACACGTGGCTTGGCATTGTCTTGCTGAAATAAGCAGGGGCGTCCATGATAACGTTGCTTGGATGGCAACATATGTTGCTCCAAAACCTGTATGTACCTTTCAGCATTAATGGTGCCTTCACAGATGTGTAAGTTACCCATTCCCTGGGCACTAATACACCCCCATACCATCACAGATGCTGGCTTTTGAACTTTTGCGCCTATAACAATCCGGATGGTTCTTTTCCTCGGGCCCAGTGAAGCCAGCGGCATTTCTGAGTATTGTTGATAAATGGCTTTCGCTTAGCATAGTAGAGTTTTAACTTGCACTTACAGATGTAGCGACGAACTGTAGTTACTGACAGTGGTTTTTCTGAAGTGTTCCTGAGCCCATGTGGTGATATCCTTTACACACTGATGTCACTTTTAGATGCAGTACCGCCTGAGGGATCGAAGGTCTGTAATATCATCGCTTATGTGCAGTGATTTCTCCAGATTCTCTGAACCTTTTGATGATTGTCTCCAAAAGGAGCAACCGCAACTATCATTGACTAAATATTTACCTTCTTAGGAGTGATGACAACCACAACATCGACATATTTGTCTACACTAGAACGAATCATACAGAAACATCAGTTTACTTTTAATGGATGTTTTACTTATAAACCAGAGGAAAATACGTTTGTGAAGTTGGACTGTTTAACTTCTAAACGAGCCGCGGCAGAGGACGTTATTATTTGCAACGCTATTCGGCTCTTTTGGACACGGAACAAGAGTGAAGAGAGAGCTATCATCTAATTGGAAATGAACATAACTGTTAAATAACTACTGTAAGGTATCGACCGACATGCTGGTGTTTATCTGTATGGTCATGTTCGTAAATGTACCGTCCAGCCTGAAAGATTATTGAAGGAAAATGAAAAGTGTGAAAGAAAAGGACGTGTGTGCACGAGACAGAATATGTGTCGGAATTGAACCTGTTGTTGGCACAAGATTGGCAATAAAAGTTAAAAAGTTTGTCTTCTGAACGCAAAAACAACACAATAAGAAAAACAACATATTCAGTCGCACCAAGATATAAAGTACACATTATCAGTTTTCATGCAAGTATTTAATCAATGTTGCTTTATTTCATGCATTAACTTATACATTTCAAACAAAGAGTGCCAATTACAGCTCTGCAATCTGCGGGAGGTGAACGCAAGGTCGACGGGAGGGTACGTGTGTGTGTGTGTGGGGGGGGGGGGGGGGGGTATGTTACTCAAGACGGTTTCGCCTACGCAGGTTACGTGATGCGAGAGTATACCTCATTCTGAAGGCTCCAATTTTCAAAATGTGCTAACTCTATGCTAATTTCCATTGGCTTTACCAAATACATGCTAAGGACGTAACCATAAACGGCTATTATGATAACCGCGGTAAAACCGCAGCGCTAGCTTAAATGCTAACATGAAAACAACAAAAATTAACAACATACTCAATCTAAACTTATATTAACACATTGCTGTCTGAGCAATAAAGCTATTCAATCGTGCAAATTCAACCTTCACCTACTCAGTGGCCTAGTGGTTAGAGTGTCCGCCCTGAGATCGGATGGATGTGAGTTCAAACCACGGCCGAGTCATACCAAAGACTATAAAAATGGGACCCATTACCTCCCTGCTTGGCACTCAGCATCAAGGGTTGGAATTGGGGGTTAAATCACCAAAAATGATTCCCGGGCGCGGCACCGCTGCTGCTCACTGCTCCCCTCATCTCCCAGGGGGTGAACAAGGGGATGGGTCAAATGCAGAGGACAAATTTCACCACACCTAGTGCGTGTGTGACAATTATTGGTACGTTAACTTTAACTTACCGGTAACTTCAAGCTGTGCTCCCTTAAGGCGAGTGATCGAGGAATACAAGACGGAGGTGTTTTTACAGTGTGTTCAAGGACCATTGAACAGAGTAGGATGACACAACAGCTGCCAGAAGTAATAAATAACATTGACAGATTTGATTTCTTACGCACTTTTTCATTTAAATTAAGTGCTACATTACCACCAATCTTAAAACAATCAAATCTTGGCTATTAAAACATGAAATACTAAGACTATCAGTATAGCACAAAACATACAAAAAAGTCGCATTTTCTAAGTTTAAGTGTGTCTATTTAGTAAGTACTTTTTGAGCACATACAACAATTCCACGACTATAATGATAACCGTGATATGAAACAAAAGCCTAGAGTGGCACATTCAGAAAAGACTACTTCCTGACTACGCAACCCATCATAGTCCATACATTACAGTTTTGACTTCTTCGAATTGCAACTGCACCCAAAATCTACTCTATGATAATTTAAATGAAACCTAGAAGTGTAAGAAATCAATATATTACAAATTAGTGTTTATTAACACATGAACAAACACAAAAATATTGGAAATTGGTATCATATTGGTTCAAATGTGAAAGGTACCCATCACCACCAACAACAACAAAAACAAACTTGCACTGAGCCTAGTCTATAAAATTTGTTACACCTCCCTGATCATACTTGCCAACCTTGAGACTTCCGATTTCGGGAGGTGGGGGGTGGGGGGTGGGGGTGGTCAGGGTGGCTCGGGGGCGTGGTTGGGGGCGTGGCTAAGAGGGGAGGAGTATATTTACAGCTAGAATTCACCAAGTCAAGTATTTCATATATATATATATATATATATATATATATATATATATATATATATATATATATATATATATATATATATATATATACATATATATATACATATATATACTGTATATATATATATACATATATATATATATATATACACACACACATATATATATATATATATATATATATATATATATATATATATATAGCTAGAATTCACTGAAAGTGAAGTATTTTCTTATATATATATATATATATATATATATATATATCAATCTATCTATCTATCAAGAGGGACAGAGACAGCGCACAGTGCATGTGGATCACATGTTACCATGGCGAGAAAACATGGATAGACTGCCAGTTATCTATTCTCCACCAGTTGCAGAAAATGTGCCATCAGTACAACTGGACAGTGCTGTTTCAGTTCCATCACCAGGACCATCAGTGAGTCAGACACAAACTAGTCTCATCATTGAACCAGATTCAAGGGCTGCTGAGTTGCCATCATCAGAACCCAGATCACCCACAACAAAAACCCCACCAGTGATCCGCAGGTACCCAGAAAGGTTTCGAGTACCACCAAAAAAACTGAATCTCTGAAGACAGTATAAAAATCTGTGTTAAAGATGTACAAATACTGTTTGTATAATAAGCATGTCATTGTTTACAAATGAGGGTTAAGACTTCAGTACTAAAAAAAAAAGAATGTGGCTTAAGTACAGTTTTTTAATTGAGCTGCTGAATTTTTTGGTTGGGTTGTTTATTTATTTTGAGTACCGGTAACTTCTACAATTCTAAAAGGGGAGGAATGTAATAGAGTGATCTATGTTTGTCTGTTGCCATCTCCTGGTGAATGTTGGCTATAGCGTACTGGGGTTACTTTTTGGTTGGCCAACGATTTCGTGGTGTTGCGCACCTGACGTCAAGTGTGTTGAGTCTGTTCTGAAGTCTACAGTAAAGAGACGTACTTCATCACCTCACCTGGTTATTGCCTCCAACTCAATATATTACAACAACATTGCTCCATGCAGACCCTCCAGGTCCGCATGGAGCTGGAGGGGGCGTGGCCTCCAGGTCCGCCTGAATTTCGGGAGAAAATTTGTCCCGGGAGGTTTTCGGGAGAGGCGCTGAATTTCGGGAGTCTCCCGGAAAATCCGGAAGGGTTGGCAAGTATGTCCCTTATACCGAAGTACATGTCAAACTACTTCCATAACGTAAATGACCGCCATAACCACAACACCAGGGGGAGCTCCACAAACCATGTTAAACCCAGATTCCAATCTAACAAAGGTCTCAACTCATTCTCCTTCTATGCCAAATCAATATGGAATGCACTCCCAACAGGTGTAAAAGAAAGTGCATCTCTATCCTCCTTTAAAACCGCACTAAAAGAACACCTCCAGACAGCTACAACCCTAGACTAACACCCTCCCCCCACCACATCCCACCTCCCCGGATTGTAAATAATCAAATGTAAATACGGTAATCAAATGTACAGTATATACTTGTTCTTATGCTTTCTGAGCTCACTATGATCACTGCTCGCTGTACATATCCTACGAAGTCAGACCTACACTGTTACAATGTCTATTTCTCAGATGATATAATTGTTGATGACTGAAGTGCTGATTGCAACCAAACCTAACCCCCCCACCCCAAACCCCTCCACATCCCACCGCCCGGATTGTAAACAATGTAAATAATTCAATGTATATACTCTGGTGATTAACTTGTGTGATGACCATACTTGCCAACCCTCCCGGATTTTCCGGGAGACTCCCGAAATTCAACGCCTCTCCCGAAAGCCTCCCGGGACAAATTTTCTCCCGAAAACCTCCCGAAATTCAGGCGGAGCTGGAGGCCACGCCCCCTCCAGCTCTATGCGGACCTGAGTGACATGTTGACAGCCTGTTCACACGTCCGCTTTCCCACAATATAAACAGCTAATGATCGAGGGCGAGTTCTTGGTTTCTTATGTGGGTTTATTGTTAGGCAGTTTCATTAACGTCCTCCCAGCGCGGTAACAACACACAACAACAGTAGTCAAGTTTTCGTCTACCGTAAAGCAGTTCGTCTGCCGTAAACAGCAATGTTGTGACACTTTTAAACAGGACAATACTGCCATCTACTGTACATGCATATGTGACCCACCCATTATGTGTCACATTTTTGTGTTGATTTATTTATTTTATTTTGTGGTTTGAATTCGTTTTTGGAGCTGTCATTACACATTTATCAGTATTCACATTGGTCTGTAGGGGGCAGTAGGGCGTTTCTTCCCAATTGAATGCTATCACCTGCAGACCGGAAGTGTCTTGTCATTCTGATGAGCGCGACCAGTCTGTGAACAATTGAAACGTCCTGTGTGCTTTTTCCTCACTGAATAATATCCATGTGATCCTTATAAGTTTAAGTACACATTCTGATGGTGGAGCCTAACTCTAAAGTGTTTGTGAGTTGTAGTTTGTATTTGTGAATGAATCCAGTGCACAGCTGCAGTAATCAATACAAAAAGGCGACGTGAGTGCGCAATGTTTATATAGGAACTTCTGATCCTAATTCAGACTCCCAAATTAGAGCTCCCGTTTTCTTATTGATTTTAAAATGTATATTTGTATAATGTGTGTGTTCTGAAATAGTGACAGAGAATAGACCAAGGATGGACAATTCGACCCTTAACTCAACAATGAGTAGATGAGTGTTGTGTGTGTATATGTGTAAATAAATGAACACTGAAATTCAAGTGTTTCTTTTATTTATTTATTTATATATATATATATATATATATATATATATATATATATATATATATATATATATATATATATATATATATATGTGTGTAATACAATATATATATATATATATAGCTAGAATTCACTGAAAGTCAAGTATTTCTTATATAAATATACATATATATATATATATATATATATATATATATATATATATATATATATATATATGTATATATATATATGTTAACCACGCCCCCAACCACGCCCCCCGCCCCACCCCCGACCACGCCCCCCACCTCCCGAAATCGGAGGTCTCAAGGTTGGCAAGTATGGTGATGACTGTATTATGATGATAGTATATTTGTACCATGAATTGATTAACGTGGACCCCGACTTAAACAAGTTGAAAACTTATTGGGGTGTTACCATTTAGTGGTCAATTGTACGAAATATGTACTGTACTGTGCAATCTACTAATAAAAGTTTCAATCAATCAATCAAAAACACTACCTCATTATCTACTAATCATATGTTGGTACCTGTGTTCCTTGAATAAAGAGATAGCGCGTTGAGAGTTGCAGAAGAGCTGAGGTAAAAAGCTGAGGTCTCTCCCTCAGCCTCATTTCCATCACTGCATCCTCCTTTTGATCCCCGTTGGCTTTTCCTCCTCTACTTCCACGGACTTCGCGCACCAAGGGCCAGAAAAGCAGCAACGGACAACCCGCTGAGGAACAAAGTCGCGTGTCAACAGCTTGCACAATTTTTACATGCATGTTCACGTGAGATGGTTTGTACACTGCAAAAAGTCAGTGTTCATAAACAAGGAAAAAAAATAAAAAGAATTAGGGGTATTTGATTTGAACTAAGCAAAATTATCTGCCAATAAATAGAACAAGAAAATTTGGCTTGTCAAGACTTTCCAAAACAAATGAGACCTTTTTGCTCAATATGTTGAAAAATATTCTTAAATTAAATAAATGCTAGTGCCATTATCTTGACATAATGATATGTACTAGGCATTACATTTCTTGAAACCAGCAAACTTATACTAAAAACTAATTCATTGTTCTTGATGGAAAGGCAACAAGGCAACCGCTTGTTACTCTCGGGGTCTACTAGCCGCTCAGGCAAATCATATGGTCTAAAAATGCATTTTTCCATGGATAACATGACATCATCGCGCCAAGTGCGTGCTCTTTCAGTCAATTAGTGCACATATATACAGCCCGGCCCCCGGCCAAAAATGTTTTAATTGTAATTTTGAAGAATTCATCTGAATGTGCATGAACTAATTCTGTTCAAAATTGTGAGAAATGTCACATGTGAAATGTTTAAATATTAACTGTCAGTTTACTGTACTGTGCCAACTGTACTATTATACGAGTACGTATTTTCTATTGTTTCATTGAAATTAAAACAGCAAAGTCCATTTGGCTGTCATCCGTTTTAATTATGAGACAAAATTGTGTCAAAGTCATGATTTTTTTTTTCACGCTTGAAATAAGAAATTAATACTTTAAAAAAGTAGTTTTATACTTGTGAGTGTTAATGACACAGCTTTGCAACAGTTGATATTCTAGTTTCAAGCATGTTTTACTCAATATAGGTCATCAAATCTCAGCAACAAGCTGTAATATCTTACTGAGATCATTTAGGACCAAAACACTTAAAACAAGTAAAACACTCTTAACATAAAATCTGCTTAGTGAACAGAATTATCTTATCAGACAGAAATTAAGCAAATATCACCCTTATTTGAGATATTTAATCTTACTTAGATTTCAGCTTATGCAGTGTATGTGTTTGTTTTCACATTTTGTTGGGTATACCTCCAAGACCTGTGCAAAGTTAATTGAGGAGGGCTCCCAAATTTCAAATACAGGCCATGGATTTGAATTGAATTTGAATTAATTTTGTAAACAGGTAGCATAACGGAAACTCAATGAAATTCCAGTAAATCAATTTGGTTCATTACAGAATCATCAATTCCCACATTTCTCGACCAATTCCAACAGTTCCATATTTAAAATGCTTAACTCATTCAGGACATGTTGCCCCCTCTGTATTTAGCATGCATGCTATCTTAGCATATCTTAGCTAATTTTGTGGGTGTCAACTAAAAGTCCAGGATATTGTTACTTGGCACTATCTTCTTAGCAATCTGTCAATCCTTTCTGTGAGGTAAGGTTCCCCGTGTTAGTATGCTAAGTGTTGACATTTTAGCCAGATTTGTAAATATAATACTAAAGTCCATGGAGACTTGTTATTTGGCTCTACATTCTTAGCATGTTAACTGCTCACAACGTACAGTTTTCATATTTAATCTAATTTAGACAGCTGTACTTAAAAAAACAACTTATGCTATGTATCTTAAACCAAGTAAATACGATTCAGATCATTTTTCTATGTATTCACTGCACCATGAATCTAAAATCCTCTGCAATATCAAGCAAATGAATGTACCTGCAAACAAGGCGTGGGAGGCAAATGTGTTGAGTGTAACCAGCGAGGCCGGCAAGATGGTGCCGGTGTGCCCGTCAGGGAATCCCACAAAGGCTGCCCCCCACTGGATGGAAGGGAAGGTGGGCAGGTGACCTGTTGCATGGAAGAACTGGGTGGCTGCTAGGGACCACAACACAATTGGAGTCCAGGGCACATTAAAGCCACCTGAAGGAAACATTGAAAAGAAGGATCATATTTATTTTACCTCCAGCAGTCCTAGGATTTGTGTGGCCTGAAACAACATTTTGTTTGTGACCGCAATTTGGTCTTTAATATGACTTAAGGGGCCCTCACTCTAAACCTAACGTCACCACCCCACCTGTACACACTCATATTATTATTAATATTATAAGCACATCTACTGGGAGTTAAGCCTACACCGTCTTTAAAAACTAGTGGCCTCTGTTTCTAACTTTAATTAAGGTTCCTTGAACGCACCACAATTAAATGCTATGAGATGCAAAAGGGAAACTTTAACATAACTAATAAATAGAGATGTCCGATATTATCGGACTGCCGATATTATCGGCCGATAAATGCTTTAAAATGTAATATCAGAAATTATCGGTATCGGTTTCAAAATTATCGGTATCGGTTTCAAAAGGTAAGATTTATGACTTTTTAAAACGCCGCTGAACGGAATGGTACACGGACGTAAGGAGAAGTAATAAACCTTAAAGGCACTGCCTTTGCGTGCCGGCCCAATCACATTATATCTACGGCTTTTCACACACACATAAGTGAATGCAAGGATACTTGGTCAACAGCCATACAGGTCACACTGAGGGTAGCCGTATAAACAACTTTAACACTGTTACAAATATGCGCCACACTGTGAACCCACACCAAACAAGAATGACAAACACATTTCGGGAGAACATCCGCACCGTAACACAACATAAACACAACAGAACAAATACCCAGAACCCCTTGCAGCACTAACACTTCCGGGACGCTAGAATATACACCCCCCACTACTCACCGCCCCCTCCCAACCCCATCCACCTGAACCTCCTCATGCTCTCTCTCAGGGAGAGCATGTCCCAAATTCCAAGCTGCTGTTTTGAGGCATGTTAAAAAAAATAATGCACTTTGTGACTTCAATAATAAATATGGCAGTGCCATGTTGGCATTTTTTCCCATAACTGAGTTGATTTATTTTGGAAAACCTTGTTACATTGTTTGATGCATCCAGCGGGGCATCACAACAAAATTAGGCATAATAATGTGTTAATTCCACGACTGTATATATCGGTATCGGTTGATATCGGAATCGGTAATTAAGAGTTGGACAATATCGGCATATTGGATATCGGCAAAAAAGCCATTATCGGACATCTCTACTAATGAACCATTTAGCAAAGGAGTGGGGGTAGTGTTACACATTCCTAATTTGTTTCGTACAACCCTATTATTGAACTTTGACAGCAAAATAGAGTTTAACTTAATGTTGTATTTTCCATCCATCCATCCATCCATCCATTTTCTACCGCTTATTCCCTTTGGGGTCGCGGGGGGCGCTGGAGCCTATCTCAGCTACAATCGGGCGGAAGGCGGGGTACACCCTGGACAAGTCGCCACCTCATCGCAGGGCCAACACAGATAGACAGACAACATTCACACTCACATCCACACACTAGGGCCAATTTAGTGTTGCCAATCAACTTATCCCCAGGTGCATGTCTTTGGAGGTGGGAGGAAGCCGGAGTACCCGGAGGGAACCCACGCAGTCACGGGGAGAACATGCAAACTCCACACAGAAAGATCCCGAGCCCGGGATTGAACCCAAGACTACTCAGGACCTTCGTATTGTGAGGCAGATGCACTAACCCCTCTGCCACCGTGAAGCCCTATGTTGTATTTTATGACTGATGAAAAAATAAATCGAAGTGTTTACTAAAACCCAGACCATGATCACGTGGCCCCCTAGTGGTAGTCCCTAAACAACCACATAGAGTGTACAACGGGCCGACCCAACTGATATTGACAGAAGTAGCTGGCTAAATATTTAGGCTCTCACCAGAATAGGCTCCCTGCAGGCCAGAGAGGGCTGTGGAGGAGGCGTGGATGTGCAGCAGAGCCCCCATTTCAAACAACAGCAGGAGGAAAGACAGAGCCATGCCCTCGGGGTGCAGCTGCAGCAGGCCCAGTCCAAGCAGCCCACAGAACAGAAGCAGTGGGGCAGAGTAGACGGTTCCTAGGCCGTAGGCCTCCACAGCAGGTCTGTTGTCAGCCTCACCGCCCGTGCTGGCCTCTCCATCGTCGAGCGAGCGCCGCATGCGCTGGTATATTTGTGGGATGAGGTGGTGCAGCTCCGCTTGGGGGCTGATACCGGTGCTGGCGCGGTACCGTGGAGGTGGCAGGGACAAACTTTTATCCAAACTTGCAGCCCGGGTTTTCACAAACACAGTGAGCGGATCCAGCCAAATTAGGGCCAGTCCCAGTCCCAGGAGACAAAAGGCCGCTCTGGGAAGGACGAGCTGAGCCAGTCGGATTAGTTCAGCCAGGTTCCTGAAGCTCTCCCCTGTGGAGGCGCTGACCGCCCAATGTAGGCCCAAACAAACAGACAGCAAGGGTAGAATCCAGCAAGCCGTGAATACCGTTCCACCTGACGAGTTTAGGTTCCCGTAGTGGCGGAGGCACCGTCTCAGTAGATGCATCCACACCACCAGGGAGAGGACTGAGAGGATGTAGTAAATGTTCTTCAGTTGGTTGTCCTGCACCCGGGAGAGGGACGAAAGGAAGGGTGACGGCTGACAAGCGCCCTGCTCCTCCCGACAGCCATGGAAGAAGAGGGAGAGGTAGAGGCTGCCGACAAGGAGACCTAAGGATGCTAGGATTGTGCTGCTTTCTTTCCTCACAGCGGACGGGGAGGACGCAGTTGAGAGCTGCAGCCCTGCAGGCTTCAGAAGGTCGTGGTTGGGGGGCAGAAGGAGGCCATCCCAGTTGAGACGCAGGGGAACATATAGAGCCAAAGAGAAGACCAGGAAGGTGACAACCCGGCCCTCAGCGATGACATAGCTGTCAGAAAGCAGGGAGGCACAACGAAGGAATGTGACCAAGAGAGCAGGGGCGAGGGGGTAAGGTGGGGTACTCCAGCTAGCACTCTTTGCGCTCTTAGCGCCGTTCTTAACTACAACAACAGCCGTCTTGGATTGATGGGTCCTCCACAGGAAGAGGAGCTCAGAGGTGAAAGCCGTAGCGGCCAGGCACCAGGCTAACTCCACGTAGCCCCGTAAGAACAGCTGACCGGCAGCCACGCAAACCCCAACACCCAGCGCCGCTACAACCACAGTCTGGAGTCGAAAATGATTTTCTCTGATGAGCACGAGCGACTGCTCAGACACCGTGAAGCACATTAGGCAGGCAAGTGCCAGGACGATTAAGCCAGCTGCCATTTTAAGCGGATTGAAGCGGGCCCAGGTGGCTTGGCATGTGTCCCGGACAGAGGTGAGGTAGGCCTGAATGGTGACTGCCAGCTCAGGGGAAGATGTGTGACTCTCTCTGACTAATGTCAGGAATTCCGAAGAGAGGCTTGCAAACTGATCCTTCAGGCTGGCCAGGCTCTCTGGTGGGATGTCTTTGGCCATAGCAGAGTAGACCTCTAGGAAGCGGTTCACCTTTAGGAGGAGAAATCGAGTGATATTAGATAGAAATAAAGTGAAAAGATTGACATTTTTGAAATCATGCTGAGCAACAAACCTGTTTTGCATTAATCCACAGCGCCTCCAGCTGACTGAGGCCTCCAACTGCACCATGGCCATGCATGGGAAACAAAGGTAGGAGAACCTGGCCCACACTGCTGTAAGGAATAGGCACTCCCAGCAACAAGGCCAAGGTGGGAACCAAGTCCGTCTGGGGCACTACGTCTGGTTCTCTCTACAGGTAATAAAATAACACAGGTGAAACTATGTAGGCAAATGTGACATTTTTTGTAATTATGCTGGTATGTAAATAATCCTGACATCAATACGGCGATACCTCGGTTTTTGTTAGTAATCCGTTCCCAAAGGTCTGATTGTACAGAATTTTAAGCAATTGTTTTTCATAAGAAATGCTGTAAACCTAATCTAACAAATACTAACCAGTCCCTCCAGGATTTTGCAGGCCTTTTTTGTGAATGTTGCAGCCTAAAATGTGTGAATTTGCGCCAGCTTTTTCAGAATAATTCTACAAAAAAAGGACAATTTTGAGTTTGTCTTTGTATCTTATACAGCAGATGTCTGCTTATTTCCCCCGTGCTTGTCTGGAGGGCATGTTCTGTCAACTAATAAAGCAAGCAGCTTTGCACAGTGTTTCATGTGATGCTTCATTTAAAAAGGCAATTAATTATGGAAATCAATGCTGGATTCAATCCAAGACTTTTGGTGGAAGGCACTTTTTTTTTCTTAACTGCTGGACCACCTACCAGCATCCTTTCATAGAGCATAAACAGAAATGTGCGTTCACACTGTTTCATTAATGCAGAATAGGGAAAACAAAACATAGCTACACAGAGGCATCTTCTGTTTATAATTATAGATTATTTTAGAATACTTCTTTTAAAAGTTTTCTGAAACACGATATTTTGATCCTATGTCAAAATCGTGTACACCTAAAAAAGTGCATACTAAATATACTTTTTAAATACAACACAATACATGTGCTCAGAGTTTTACACTTTTAGTCTCAAGAAGAATTTATGAAACAATATGTTCATTCATGTGGCTGTAGTTTGCAGCAATGTACAACTGCAACCTCTGTGCCACACCTCTCTGTATTTTATTCAAATGTTGCTATACAGTATTTTTGAGGGGGAGACATCCTGTATGAGAACCAACGCTTCCCATTCAACCTGATGGACCTTGAGAGGTGCTGCAAAGAGGAATGGCCGAAACTGCCCAAAGATAGGTGTGCCAATCTTGTGGCATCATATTCAAAAAAGACTTGAGGCTGTAATTGCTGCCAAAGGTCGATCAACAAAGTATTGAGCAAAGGGTCTGAACTCTTATTAGTTTTTTTATTTTAATAAATTAGCTAAAATTTCTACATTTCTGTTTTTTTTATGTCAAGATTGGGTGCTGAGTGTAGATTTATGAGAAATAAAATGAACTTTTTTGATTTTAGCAGATGGCTGCTATGAAACAAAGAGTACCCACTGTATATTTATTTACTGTTACAAGTGACCCTCTAAGGGCAGCCGTAACTGCGATGTGGCCCTCAATGAAAACGAGTTTGACACTCTTGCTGTATTAGATACCTAATCTTGTGGCTATTGAGTGTATAGACAAATGACATGAGGTCATTTTTACGGACCTGTGACGGGGGTCCTGGAAAGAGAGGGGAAGGACTATACAGGAAGATGGCGGCGTCAGTCTCCTTCTGACTTTCTCCTCCGTGATCCCCGGTGTCTGTCATCCCATGATCTCCCATCACCACCAACAGCGTGTCATTCTGTAGACGCTCGATCACAGACCTGGAGGACAAAGGAATAGGCTGAGTTTTATTGTGTCGCATTGTTGCTCTCAATAAAGTGTATGCTAAAAAAAAAAAGTGTATATGCAGCGGGTTTTTTTGTAATGCGTCTTTGTAGATAATCCCGAAAAAGGAAGAGTGCATACTAGGGATGCAACAGTTTTGTAGATACCGTGGTATTGTGGTTTCAAAGTCTTCACGATATTGCCGCGACGTGTGACAGTATCAAACAGAAAACTTGGCGAGTGTAGTTTCTTTCTGGTGCTTAAAGGGGAACATTATCACCAGACCTATGTAAGCGTCAATATATACCTTGATGTTGCAGAAAAAAGACCATATATTTTTTTAACCGATTTCCGAACTCTAAATGGGTGAATTTTGGCGAAATAAACGCCTTTCTAATATTCGCTCTCGAAGCGATGACGAGCAATCCGCAATTTTCTCAAACACCGAGTCAAATCAGCTCTGTTATTTTCTGTTTTTTCGACTGTTTTCCGTACCTTGGAGACATCATGCCTCGTCGGTGTGTTGTCGGAGGGTGTAACAACACGAACAGGGACGGATTCAAGTTGCACCAGTGGCCCAAAGATGCGAAAGTGGCAAGAAATTGGACGTTTGTTCCGCACACTTTACCGACGAAAGCTATGCTACGACAGAGATGGCAAGAATGTGTGGATATCCTACGATAAAGTCAAAGAAATCTGCCGCCAGACCCCCATTGAATCTGCCGGAGTGTGTGAGCAATTCAGGGACAAAGGACCTCGCTAGCACGGCAAGCAATGGCGGCAGTTTGTTCCCGCAGACGAGCGAGCTAAACCCCCTGGATGTCTTGGCTCACACCGTCCCGAAGATGATCAAGAGAAGAATATCGACCCGAGCTTCCCTGGCCTGCTGACATGAGGGTATGTCTCCAGAATATATTAATTGATGAAAATTGGGCTGTCTGCACTCTCAAAGTGCATGTAGTTGCCAAATGTATTTCATATGCTGTAAACCTAGTTCATAGTTGTTAGTTTCCTTTAATGCCAAACAAACACATACCAATCGTTGGTTAGAAGGCGATCGCCGAATTCGTCCTCGCTTTCTCCCGTGTCGCTGGCTGTCGTGTCGTTTTCGTCGGTTTCGCTTGCATACGGTTCAAACCGATATGGCTCAATAGCTTCAGTTTCTTCTTCAATTTTGCTTTCGCTACCTGCCTCCACACTACAACCATCCGTTTCAATACATTCGTAATCTGTTGAATCGCTTAAGCCGCTGAAATCCGAGTCTGAATCCGAGCTAATGTCGCTATAGCTTGCTGTTCTTTCCGCCAAGTTTGTTTGTGTTGGCTTCACTATGTGACGTCACAGGAAAATGGACGGGTGTATATAACGATGGTTAAAATCAGGCACTTTGAAGCTTTTTTAGGGATATTGCGTGATGGGTAACATTTTGAAAAAAACTTCGAAAAATATAATAAGCCACTGGGAACTGATTTTTAATGGTTTTAACAATTCTGAAATTGTGATAATGTTCCCCTTTAAGCGTTGTCCGGGTCGGAAATAAACTACATCTCCCAAAATCCTCTGTGCAGGTGGGGCAGTGAAACGCCGTAAGCAGGAAGTGAAGTGTTCATAGTAGATAAGGAGTTGTTTTTTGTGAGCATTTCCTTAAAATTTCATCAAATTGCGCCGATAACTGTTTGAGTTATGTTGCTAACAAACACACACACAAACCCTGACAAAAACCTAACATCTTTGGCGGAGGTAAGAAAGTCTGCATTCTGGAAACCAAAGCACGCTACTTTTGTCTCAAGCGCTTCCAGATGGTCACGTCGCACCGCACAGATAGACATTACTAGAGATGTCCGATAATCCGATATTGTCCAACTCTTAATTACCGATTCCGATATCAACCGATACAGATGTATACAGTCGTGGAATTAACACAATATTATGCCTAATTTTGTTGTGATGCTCCACTGGATGCATTAAACAATGTAACAAGGTTTTCCAAAATAAATCAACGTACTGTACGTGGGCTAATTGGAAGGTCACATGAAGTTTGGAGCTGTGTAGCAACTGACTGTGCAGAAAGTCGGCGCCCTCTTTGCATTATGCACTTCAGCCCTCTCTGTCAGTTTACGTGGCCTACCACTTAGTGTCTGAGTTGCTGTTGTTCCCAAACCCTTCCATTTTCTTATAATAAAGCCGACAGTTGACTTTAGAATATTTAGGAGCGAGAACATTTCACGACTGGATTTGTCGCACAAGTGGCATCCTATGACAGTTCCACACTAGAAATCACTGAGCTACTGAGCGCGGCCCATTCTTTCACAAATGTTTGTAGAAACAGTCTCCATGCCTAAGTGCTTGATTTTATACACCTGTGGCCGGGCCAAGTGATTAGGACACCTGATTCTCATCATTTGGATGGGTGGCCAAGTACTTTTGGCAATATAGTGTAAGTGTTCCGCTACCTTTATACAACAACAGACAACTCAAATTATCACATTAAACAATCAAAAGAGGAGTGGGGGAAAAAGGTACAAAAAAGAAACAAAACCATAACATCTTGTTTAAAAAAAGAGTTTTGGTTTGTTTTATTTTTAGACCTTCCGTCTTTATTCCCTTGATGTAGCTATACAACAATATCCGTGGGATTGTGATGTGCTTAAGAGGGGATTAATAGTGATTGCTGTGGCAGTGTTCAACCTACTAAACCTCTGCAGCCTTGGATCGCAGATGGGCCAAAATGGTATGGCGGGGCCACAAACGTCACATACGTATTTCCATGGAACATCTCCAGCTGTTTCAGAGCGCAATCACTGCAACAACTTCTATTTCCGTTCCTCAAAAGTGGTGCAATCTCGTTCAGTTGAGGAATCATTGTGATGCTCCATCCATCCATTTTCTACCGCTTATCCCTTTCTGGGTCGCGGGGGGTGTTGGAGCCTATCTATTGGCTTATAAAATATCCAACACAAACTGATCCACTTTTCTGCACAATTGCTATTATTACGCTTGTTTCTCTCCAATCTGAATTTGATTGGTGGAAAAACAAAACGTAACATTCAAAACATTTACGGATGATCCTTATTAGAGATGTCCGATAATGGCTTTTTTGCCGATATCCGATATTGTCCAACTCTTAATTACCGATTCCGATATCAACCGATACCGATATATACAGTCAATACAATACATTATTATGCCTAATTTTGTTGTGATGCCCCGCTGGAAGCATTAAACAATGTAACAAGGTGTTCCAAAATAAATCAACTCAAGTTATGGAAAAAAATGCCAACATGGCACTGCCATATTTATTATTGAAGTCATTATTTTTTTTAACATGCCTCAAAACAGCAGCTTGGAATTTGGGACATGTTCTCCCTGACAGAGCATGAGGAGGTTGAGGTGGGCGGGGTTGATGTGGGGGGTGGGGGGGGGGGGTGTAGCGGGGCGTGTATATTGTAGCATCCCGGAAGAGTTAGTGCTGCAAGGGGTTCTGGGTATTTGTTCTGTTGTGTTTATGTTGTGTTACGCTGCGGATGTTCTCCCGAAATGTGTTTGTCATTCTTGTTTGGTGTGGGTTCACAGTGTGGCGCATATTTGTAACAGTGTTAAAGTTGTTTATACGGCCACCCTCAGTGTGACCTGTATGGCTGTTGACCAAGTATGCGTAAACATTCACTTGTGTGTGTGAAAAGCCGTAGATATTATGTGACTGGGCCGGCACGCAAAGGCAGTGCCTTTAAGGTTTATTGCCTCTCTGTACTTCTCCCTATGTCCGTGTACACAGCGCTGTTTTAAAAAGTCATACATTTTACTTTTTGAAACCGATAATTTTGAAACCGATACCGATTATTTCCGACATTACATTTTAAAGTATTTATCGGCCGATAATATCGGCAGTCCGATATTATCGGACATCTCTGGAAATTACCAAAGAATAGCTTCGAGAGAATGCCCAGAGTGTGCAAAGCAATAATCAGAGCAAAGGGTGGCTATTTTGAAGAAAATATAAAACACGTTTTCAGTTATTTCACCGTTTTTTGTTAAGTACATAACTCCACATGTGTTCATTCATAGTTTTGATGCCTTCAGTGACAATCTACAATGTAAATAGTCATGAAAATAAAGAAAACGCATTGAATGAGAAGGTGTGGTCAAACTTTTGGCCTGTACTGTATACCTGCTCTAAAAAGGATCAACATTATTCAAATTAGAACTTTGCTTAGAGGTGCAGTCTATGCAGTGTCATCTCAAATTACAAGTTTTAGACCAAATAAAACGAAAAACTTTTTAAAATTATCTCTGTCATTTGTACTTATTGGTTTCCTAAAAAAATAAGGCAAAAAAATCGACTTTTTAATGAAAAAAGTCAGAAGATATTGCCCAGGCCTACTCTGTTCATCTAATTCTGCTATTAAATAAGCGCGCCCGGGTACAGAGATGCATACATGGACATGGCAATGAGTCGATGACGGCTAAATTATTACGTACATTTTTAATTACTGTTCGATTAATAGATTTATTGAGGCCTACTTGTGCAGATTCGCTTTGTCGGATCTAAAACAAAATCTTGTGACATTGAATTTCTGACACACCACAACAGGTACAAAAGCATTGGCCGCATAACGTGTCATAACAAAGCGGCTACAATAGCACTGCCCTAGGCTGGCTATTATGAGTGCATACCTGATGACACCGTCCATTTGGGTGAGTTTGTCAGCCATGGCCGGGTGGTCGGGGCCAAACCTGTGACCACAGTGGTCCACCCCAAGAAAATGAGCAATGAGGACATCCCAGTCGTCACCAACCACTGTTTAAAGCCCACACATTGACAAATGCAAGCGACACATGAACACACAAATGTGGAATTACCATCCATCTCTTGGAATGTCTTACAAATGGCCGGTTTAAAAATATACATACTGGTTGTGTAGAAATGCTGGAGGATTCCGTTGTCAACAGTGTGTAGGTCTTTGACGTTAAAAGAGGGAAAGGGCAGAGAACGGTGGAACTTCTTTGGGAAAAGACTCTCCCAAGTGTCGTCGCCCATGAACACCACTCGTTTGCCTGCAGAAGAAGACGCACAATTTTAGAACATCTTGAAGTATGCTTGTTAGACGGCTTACTTTGTATATTTACCGTCTTATCCGGGCCATAGGGCGCACCGGATTATAAGGCGCACTGCCGATGAATGGTCTATTTTTGATCTTTTTTCATATATGATGAGAGTGCGGAAATATGACCATATCACACCAATTCTCAAATCCCTTCACTGGCTTCCTGTTCCACTCAGGATTGAATACAAAGTCTGCCTACTAACTCACCAGTGCCTCCATGGTAACGCCCCCTCTACCTCAAAGAACTGCTCACCCCCAAATCCTCCACACGACACCTCCGCTCCGGACAGGCTAACCTCCTCCAACCTCCGAGAACAAAGCTACGAACAATGGAAGACCGCTCCCAGTCTGTGGAACGCTCTCCCTGACCACATGAGGGCACCACAGACTGTGGATGCTTTTAAAAAAGGCTTAAAAGCCCTTATTTTTAAAAAATACTTTTTTTAGATATACGCATACTAGTTCTAGCTATTTGGCTGTTCTAGTTTTTATTTATTTATTTTTTATTATCTTTTTATTTTAATTTAATTTTTTTAATTTAATTTAATTTTTTTATTTTTTAATACACTGTAGCACTTTGAGAATGTAAAGTGCTTTTTACAAATAAAATATATTATTATTATTATATATAAGGCACACCATATTATAGGGCGCAATAAAGGGGTCATTTTTTATTTTATTTTTTTCCAGAAGGTAAGAAAAGTTGCTTTTGCATAATATTGCGAAACAAAACGCCAGATAATATGTCTTACCTTATACACACACCATAATAATACTCGTATGATGAAGCACAGTACAACCCATCAAGCGGTGTGGCTTCATAGCTTACCAAAGTCGTACTAAAACGTTTGATTGATTTTTTTAGCGCCGTGTGTAATAATCTATATTTTTAATGGAACATGTTAAATGCTTGTGTTTACTTGAGTCATATTGCAGTCCACACATATCACTTGTGTGTGACTGCCATTATATTGCAGTCTACACGTATCTCTTATGTGTGACTGCCATCTACTGGTCACACTTATCATTACACCGTGTACCAAATAAAATTGCTTAGAGGTCGGTAAGCACAACCAGAATTATTCCGTACATTAGACACACCGGGTTATAAGGGGCACTGTCGATTTTTGAGAAAATGAAAGGATTTTAAGTGCGCCTTATAGTCCAAAAAATACGGTACATTGTGTGAGATCATCAGCGCTAAATGACGGCATTGTCTAATTTGCATGATTTAGTGTTTGTGTGGGGACGGGTAAAATGGAGCTGTTTGGTGCGACATCGTCTCGTGCTTTCAAACCTTATTTAACAGCAGAACATTAAAAAGCTCTTGACTTTCTGGGTGTTAGTTTCATTTCGTGCAGGGAAGCATCAAGGCATTATGAAACACATACCGTATTTTTCCGAGTATAAGTCGCTCCGGAGTATAAGTCGCACCGGTCGAAAATGCATAATAAAGAAGGAAAAAAAACATATATAAGTCGCATTTTGGGGGGAATTTATTTGATGAAACCCAACACCAAGAATATACATTTTAAAGGCAATTTAAAGTAAATAAAGAATAGTGAACAACAGGCTGAAAAAGTGTACGTTATATGAGGCATAAATAACCAACTGAGAACGTGTCTGGTATGTTAACGTAACATATTATGGTAAGAGTCATTCAAATAACTATAACATATAGAACATGCTATACGTTTACCAAACAATCTGTCACTCCTAATCGCTAAATCCCATGAAATCTTATACGTCTAGTCCAGGGGTCGGCAACCCGCGGCTCCGGAGCCGCATGCGGCTCTTTGATCACTCTGATGCGGCTCAGCAGCTTACTTGCTGAACCCCCCAATTTTCCCGTGAGACTTCCGGATTTCAGTGCCTCTCGCAGAAAACTCCCGGGATTAATATTCACCGATTTTCACCCTTACAGCGTGCCATGATGGTACAACATTTGGCGCTCTCTACAATCTGTATTAACAGCGTGCCAGCCCAACACTTGTTATACAATACACATCTTCTGCTTACACACGTACGTGACAGCAAGGCATACTTTGTCAACATCCACACAGGTTACACTGACGGTGACCATATAAAACAACTTTAACACTCTTACTAATAATGCGCCACACTTTGAACCAAAACCAAACAAGAATGACAAACACATTTCGGGAGAACATCTGCACCTTAACACAACATAAACACAACAGAACAAACACCCAGAATCCCATGCAGCCCTGACTCTTCCGGGCTACATTATACACCCCTGCTACCACCAAACCCCGCCCCCACTCCAACCCTGCTCCCTCACACATCAACCCCCCATATAATGTATCCCGGAAGAGTTAGGGCTGCATGGGATTCTGGGTATTTGTCCTGTTGTGTTTATGTTGTGTTACTGTGCAGATGTTCTCCCGAAATGTGTTTGTCATTCTTGTTTGGTGTGGGTTCACAGTGTGGCGCATTATTAGTAAGAGTGTTATAGTTTTTTTTTATACCGCCACCGTCAGTGTAACCTGTGTGGTTGTTGACCAAGTATGCCTTGCTGTCACCTACGTGAGCAAGCGGAAACACCATACAACGTGTGGCTGATCAGGCACGCTGGTTGTAGTGGGTGCTATATGCTGTACCATCACGGCACGCATGACGCTGACAAGCGCCATTCTTTTAAAACCCGCGTGCCGCAACAGCTTTCAAATTCCATATAAAAGGTGTGGGCAGCGTGTCTGAGACCCCTGGTTTATACATAGCACAAAGCAAAAAGAAAACTTTGTATGCAGTGATATTTCATTTAAAATTTCAAGAACATTTTGCGGCTCCCATTGTTTTCTATAATTTGCGAAACTGGTCAAAATGGCTCTTTGACTGGGAAAGGTTGCCGACCCCTGGTCTAGTCTCTTACGTGAATGAGCTAAATAATATTATTTGATATTTTACGGTAATGTGTTAATAATTTCACACATAAGTCGCTCCTGAGTATAAGTCGCACCCCCGGCCAAACTATGAAAAGAAACTGCGACTTATAGTCCGAAAATTACGGTACATGTAATTGATGAACATGCCAAATCTTTCTGAGGCGGTCAAAATGTATTTGCAGCGGGCCATGTGAGCACTCACCTACTTGACCCAGCTGGTGAATGAGGTTGTCCTCCAATATGGCACTGGAAGCAAAGTTATTACCAATGTCCACAAAGGTGGGTAACGACCCAGTGGTGAAGCCCTTGATCCTCTGCATAGTGGTGGTGGGCGGGTCGGCACGAAAGGGGTACAGGCGGCACTGGGACGGCCTGGACGAGGCCGTCTCCTCAAACACGGGCAGTTTGTTCTCAAAGGGCCGGGGCCGAGTGTTGTTGCGGTCGAACCGGGCGAAGTCTATCTTCAGGGCGTCCACGATGAGGAGGACAACCCTGCGGAAGCGCGGTTGCGTCGCGCAAAAGTCTCTGGACTCTCCCCGGGGCTCCAGTACGTCGCCGCAGGTGCTGGTCCGATTCACCTCCAGCCGGACCAGCAGGAAGCCGCCGACGAATAGGTAAAGCCCCACAAAATACACTGCACACACCCAGAGGAGCAGGGACAGGAGTGGGAGCCCTTTCATCCTAAAAAGGACAGTGAAATAAAGAATTAAGTAAAGTACTTATTTAAAACAAAACAATACTGGGGCTACTTTGATATTTGTAATTTTAGTCATATATACATACGTATACAGTCGCGATCAAAAGTTTACGTACACTTGTAAAGAACATAATGTCATGGCTGTCTTGAGTTTACAATAATTTCAACAACTCTTATTTTTTTGTGATAGACACAAAAAACATTCATGAAGTTTGGTTCTTTTATGAATTTATTATTTATTATTTACTACTGAAAATGTGACGGGTCAAAAGTATACATACAGCAATGTTAATATTTGCTTACATGTCCCTTGGCAAGTTTCGCTGCAATAAGGCGCTTTTGGTAGCCATCCACAAGCTTCTGGTTGAATTTTTGACAGCTCCTCTTGACAAAATTGGTGCAGTTCAGCTAAATTTGTTGGTTTTCTGACATGGACTTGTTTCCTCAGCATTGTCCACACGTTTAAGTCAGGACTTTGGGAAGGCCATTCTAAAACCTTAGTTCGAGCCTGATTTAGCCATTCCTTTACCACTTTTTGATGTGTGTTTGGGGTCATTGTCCTGTTGGAACACCCAACTGCGCCCAAGACCCAACCTCCGGCCTGATGATTTTAGGTTGTCCTGGAAAATTTGGAGGTAATCCTCATTTTTCAGTGTCCCATTTACTCTCTGTAAAGCACCAGTTCCATTGGCAGCAAAACAGGCCCAGAGCATAATACTACCACCACCATGCTTGACAGTAGGAATGGTGTTCCTGGGATTAAAGGCCTCACCTTTTGTCCTCCAAACATATTGCTGGATATTGTGGCCAAACAGCTACATTTTTGTTTCATCTGACCACAGAATTTTCCTCCAGAAGGTCTTATCTTTGTCCAAGTGATGTCAAATGAAACAAAAAATTGAGCTGTTTGGCCACACTACCTAGCAATATGTTTGGAGGAGAAAAGGTGAGGCCTTTAATAAGTTAAGTTAAAGTTAAAGTACTAACGATTGTCACACAAATTTGTCCTCTGCATTTGACCCATCCCCTTGATCACCCCCTGGGAGGTGAGGGGAGCAGTGGGCAGCAGCGGTGCCGCGCCCGGGAATCATTTTTGGTGATTTAACCCCCAATTCCAACCCTTGATGCTGAGTGCCAAGCAGGGAGGTAATGGGTCCCATTTTTATAGTCTTTGGTATGACGCGGCCGGGGTTCGAACTCACAACCTACCGATCTCAGGGCGGACACTCTAACCACTAGGCCACTGAGTAGGTTACAGTAGGAACACTATACCTACCGTCAAGCATGGTGGTGGTAGTATTATGCTCTGGACCTGTTTTGCTGCCAATGGAACTGATGCTTTACAGAGAGTAAATGGGACAATGAAAAAGGAGGATTACCTCCAAATTCTTCAGGACAAGCTAAAAATCATCAGCCCGGAGGTTGGGTCTTGGGCGCAGTTGGGTGTTCCAACAGGACAATGACCCCAAACACACGTCAAAAGTGATAAAGGAATGGCTAAATCAGGCTAGAATTAAGGTTTTGGAATGGCCTTCCCAAAGTCCTGACTAGGGATGTTCGATAATATCGGACTACCGATATTATCGGCCGATAAATGCTTTAAAATGTAATATCGGAAATTATCGGTATCGGTTTCAAAATGATCGGTATCGGTTTCAAATAGTAAAATTGATGACTTTTTAAAACGCCGCTGTGTACACGGACGTAGGAAGAAATACAAAGCGCCTTTGCGTGCCGCCCCAATCACATAATATCTACGGCTTTTGACACACTCACAAGTGAATGCAAGGCATACTTGGTCAACAGCCATACAGGTCACACTGAGGGGTGGCCGTATAAACAACTTTAACACTGTTACAAATATGCGCCACACTGTGAAGCCACACCAAACAAGAATGACAAACACATTTCGGGAGAAAATCTGCATCGTAACACAACAGAACAAATACCCAGAACCCCTTGCAGCACTAAGTCTTCCGGGACGCTACAATACACATCCCCCGCGACCCCCTAGCCCCCCACCCCTCAACCCCGCCCCCCGCCCACCTCAGCCTCCTCATGCTCTCTCAGGGAGAGCATGTCCCAAATTCCAAGCTGCTGTTTTGAGGCATGTTAAAAAAAATAATGCACTTTGTGACTTCAATAATAAATATGGCAGTGCCATGTTGGTATTTTTTTCCATAACTTGAGTTGAAGTTGTTCTCTTATTTTGGAAAACCTTGTTACATTGTTTATTGTATCCAGCGGGGCATAACAACAAAATTAGGCATAATAATGTGTTAATTCCACAATGTCACACCGCGAGGGAAGTCTTGTCTTGGTTTTTTCTGTCTTGTGATTTACATGTTTTATTTTGAAAAGCAACTCCTCTTGTTTCAGATCACGGGTCCTTCCTCTTGTGTCACCAGTCTGACGTCATTCCTGACCCTTGATTGTTTCCACCTGTTTCCCATTACCCTCATGTTCTTTATAAGCCCATGCCTCCCCTTGTTCTGTGCCAGATTGTCTCGAGCTTTCGTGCCTGTCTTGCGTTCCATGCTCATGTCCATGCCTATGCCTTGCCTTGTCCCACGTCTACGTCCTTGCTTCCAGAATATCCCACGCTGTAATTTTGAATTAACTTTTTTCCTCCCTCAGAGCGACTTTTGTTATTCTACCTTTTTCTACCGCAGTGGTGAGTTATAATTTTTCCTTAAAGATTTTTTTCCTCAAAGTTTTTTGAGTGATTTTTTGTTTACATTTATTAGAGTAGTTAAGTTTTATAGTCTTTATTTTCTTCCTCCTGTTGGAGCGTTTTTTGTTAAAGTTTTTTGATAACAGATACGGTGCTATTTATAATTGTCCTTATTTTTGTATTTCCTCCTTTTGGAGTGATTTTCGGTTTCTCCCTTTTGGAACATTTTGTCGATAGCTATTTTTGTCATTTCATAGTATTTGAATTTACTCGGCTCTGGAGGCTTGAAGGGTTTTTCAAAATAAAAGCTTTATTTGGAATCACATCTCTGCATCTGAGTCCCTTCCTTCGTCCAAGCCTGACACACAACTGTATATATCGGTATCGGTTGATATAGGTATCCGTAATTAAGAGTTGGACAATATCGGAATGTCGGATATCGGCAAAAAAGCCATCATCGGACATCTCTAGTCCTGACTTAAACGTGTGGACAATGCTGAAGAAACAAGTCCATGTCAGAAAACCAACACATTTAGCTGAACTGCACCAATTTTGTCAAGAGGAGTGGTCAAAAATTCAAGCAGAAGCTTGTGGGTGGCTACTAGAGATGCGCGGATAGGCAATTATTTCATCTGCAACCGCATCAGAAAGTCGTCAACCATCCGCAATCCACCCGATCTAACATTTGATCAGAACCGCATCCGCCCGCCATCCGCCCGCACCCGCCCGTTGTTATATATCTAATATAGACGATGCAAGGCATTAGTGAGGTTATAAAGCTTTTGCCTGTTAAAGAAAGGAGACTGATCCAATGCAGCACAGACATTCGCGTGCCACGCTGTCACGACCCAGACGCACACCAGTGCGCAATCATATGGGAGCCGCGCTGAGCGCACCTCCAAGCGCGTCTCGCTGCTGGCGACGGCCGGGTATGGGCCCAACGCTCCAGCGCCATCCATTTTCAGGGCTAGTTGATTCGGCAGGTGGGTTGTTACACACTCCTTAGCGGGTTCCGACGTCCATGGCCTCCGTCCTAGCTGCTGTCTATATCAACCAGGGTGAGCCCCACCCCTTTCGTGAGCGCACTGCGCGCGGAGTGACCCCTGTTACGCGCCCCCGGCAACAGGGGTGGCGGGCAGGTAAGCTGCGCGGGCGGAGCGCGCGGAGTGACCCCTGTTACGAGCCCCCGGCCACGGGGGTGGCGGGCAGGTAAGCTGCTTACCTGCTGCGCGTGACGCCGGCCGCGGCGAAGGCGGACGAGGCGGGGTGTCGGTGCGGTGGGCGCGGTGGTGACCCTGGACGTGCGTCGGGCCCTTCTCGCGGATCGCCTCAGCTACGGCTCCCGGTGGGGCCCTCTCGGGGGAAGGGGCCTCGGTCCCGGACCCCGGCGAGGCGTCGGGGGCCTTCTCCGCTCCGTAAAAGTGTCCATCTCTTTTTCTTTTTTTTCTTCTGTTGTGGCATATGCAGCAGGTGCCTGCTCGTTTTTCGTATGTGGGTAACAACATTTAACTATGTATATATATTTCCGAATTGGTTTAACCGCCACCCGCCTGAATCTATTTAAAATCTAATTTTTTTTATTTCAAACGCCCGACCCGACCCGACCCGCGGATAAAATCTAATTTTTTTAAATTTCATCCGCCCGATCCGCGGATAATCCGCGGACTCCGCGGTTGTGCCCGCAAACCGCGCATCTCTAGTGGCTACCAAAAGCGCCTTATTGCAGTGAAACTTGCCAAGGGACATGTAAGCAAATATTAACATTGCTGTATGTATACTTTTGACCCAGCACATTTGCTCACATTTTCAGTAGACCCATAATAAATTCATAAAAGAACCAAACTTCATGAATGCTTTTTTTGTGACCAACAAGTATGTGCTCCAATCACAAAAAAATAAGAGTTGTAGAAATTATTGTAAACTCAAGACAGCCATGACGTCATGTACTTTACAAGTGTATGTAAACTTTTGACCACGACTGTACATATATATACACAGTATATATAAATATATGCTTTGTGTTTTTATCTTGTATCAACTAGCTTTTTCTCGTCACATTATGCTTTTTAAGCCCTCATTAGGAGTCCAAATACTAGTCTTAACTCCGCACGCCAGGTTTCATTTAAAATAAAATAGTGTATAAGCATGTTTTGATGTTAGCCTGGGCTAGTTTGCCTCGGGTTTAGCACACTGACCTTGTAGGAGTCCTTCCGCTCTCCTCGCTGGCCGGGGGCGGACTTAATGGAGGTTGTGTTCCCGCAGGGTGGTCCAAGTGTCTCAGGTGAATACGCTACGACGCACCGACGCCCTCGACTTCATTGGGACTGCGGTCAGGGCAGGCGGGACTACAGGTGACAGTGTGTAGGAACTGTAGTGCGCATGGAGGCAACGGAGGAAGTTCTTTTCGGACATTTTTACATGTGACACGTTCCGTATACAATTTTGCCCGTTCTTTTTACCTTACAGGTATCTATATTTTCAGCAATGCATATTTTAATTGTAAAAATATGGACATAAATATAAAGCCATACTTATTTTTTATATTGATACGATTAAAAATATTGTAATGTCTGATGTAAAAAGCATGTATTGTGTGCTTGTAAGGTAAAGTTGAGGAATAATTTTCTAAACGTACATACACGTTCATTCATTTTATGGCGAACGTTTTTTTTTGTTTTAGTAATAAAAACATTTATTTATTTATTTTACTCGTTTTTCTTCACTTTATAAGCCATACATTATTACTCGTATTACTATTATTTCCCGATCAAAATTGGTAATGAGCACAGGAAGTGGAGTCAAAACATGTGGCCGACATTAATAATCATATAGTATGCAGTTTATAAACAGCTATAAATAAAATAGATATATCCATCCATCCATCCATCCATCTTCTTCCGCTTATCCGAGGTCGGGTCGCGGGGGCAGCAGCCTAAGCAGGGAAGCCCAGACTTCCCTCTCCCCAGCTACTTCGTCCAGCTCTTCCTGTGGGACCCCGAGGCGTTCCCAGGCCAGCCGGGAGACATAGTCTTCCCAACGTGTCCTGGGTCTTCCCTGCGGCCTCCTACCGGTCGGACGTGCCCTAAACACCTCCCTAGGGAGGCGTTCGGGTAAAATCCTGACCAGATGCCCGAACCACCTCATCTGGCTCCTCTCGATGTGGAGGAGCAGCGGCTTTACTTTGAGCTCCCCTCGGATGACAGAGCTTCTCACCCTATCTCTAAGGGAGAGCCCCGCCACCCGGCGGAGGAAACTCATTTCGGCCGCTTGTACCCGTGATCTTGTCCTTTCGGTCATAACCCAAAGCTCATGACCATAGGTGAGGATGGGAACGTAGATCGACCGGTAAATTGAGAGCTTTGCCTTCCGGCTCAGCTCCTTCTTCACCACAACGGATCGATACAGCGTCCGCATTACTGAAGACGCCGCACCGATCCGCCTGTCGATCTCACGATCCACTCTTCCCTCACTCGTGAACAAGACTCCGAGGTACTTGAACACCTCCACTTGGGGCAAGATCTCTAGCTCCCCAACCCGGAGATGGCACTCCACCCTTTTCCGGGCGAGAACCATGGACTCGGACTTGGAGGGATGAGAATCAGCACCTCCAAGTTTATAAACAGCTATAAATAAAATAGATATATCATATAACGAATATAAATTATTTCAACACTTTCTTAAATCCATCAAATCAGTACAAAATACCAAAAAATAAATGGTTTGTAAATAATATAAGGTAGAAATGCTGGATCCATAATTTATAAAGTATAACGTTATAATAATACATATTATTGAAACATTTGTAACTGTTTATACACTATATGCCAGTAAGTATGCTTTATGAATTAAATATATACTAATGCTTGTAGCGTGTACTTATAAAGTATTACCGAATTTAGTGAACCATTTCTCAGTAATTTTGCAAGTTAAACTTGTGTTCCTTTATGCACGAAACCCAAAACCAGTGAAGTTGGCACCTTGTGTAAATCGTAAATAAAAAAAGAATACAATGATTTGCAAATGCTTTTCAACTTATATTCAATTGAATAGACTGCAAAGACAACATTTTTAATGTTCGAACTGAGAATTTTTATTTTTTGCAAATAATCATTAACTTAGAATGTAATGGCAGTAACACATTGTGAAGCCGGCAGTGTTTCTGGGTGTTGTTGATAAATGGCTATGGCTTTGTATAGTAGGGTTTTGACTTGCACTTACAGATGTAACGACAAGCTGTAGTTACTGACAGTGGTTTTCTGAAGTGTTCCTGAGCCCATGTGGTGATATCCTTTACACACTGATGTCGGTTTTTGATGCAGTACCGCCTGAGGGATTCAAGGTCACGGGCATGCTGCTTACGGGCAGTGATTTCTCCAGATTCTCTGAACCTTTTGATGATATTACGGACCATAGATGGTGAAATCCTTAAATTCCTTGCAATAGCTTGTTGAGAAATGTTCTTACACTGTTCGACAATTTTCTCACACATTTGTTGACAAAGCAGTGACCCTCTCCTCATCCTTGTTTGTGAATGACTAAGCATTTCATGGAAGCTGCTTTTATACCCAATCATGGGCACCCACCTGTTCCCAATTAGCCTGTTCACCTGTGGGATGTTCCAAATAAGTGATGAGCATTCCTCAACTTTCTCAGTCTTTTTTGCCACTTGTGCCAGCTTTTTTGAAACATGTTGCAGGCATCAAATTCCAAATGAGCTAATATTTGCCAAAAATAACAAAGTTTACCAGTTTGAACATTAAGTATCTTGTATTTGCAGTCTATTCAATTGAATATAGGTTGAAAAGTATTAGAAAATCATTGTATTCTGTTTTTATTTACCATTTACACGTGCCAACTTCACTGGTTTTGAGGTTTGTAACTTAAGCCTGTTTGAAATTGACAAAATAATTTTGTATTTGTTTGAAAGCATCACAAAACTCAATTAAGGTCATTCCGAGCTTAATGCAATTCTAATTTAAAGCTTTGCATCATAGTTTGATTATTTACTCCACATGCGTGCTCAGAAAGTAAACATTTGACCACAAAAGCACAGTTCTTTCAAATTTAATAAATACATCCCATAATACTATGTGCTGAATACAAATTTGAAGGAGAGGCGCAGTGATTTTATTTTCCAACATAACTGAAAGGGAATACATTTCAGAATTAAAATGTGTTCAACTCCTAACCCGGCTTGACTTTTTTTTAGGGCATTTTTAATACAACAATTACTACACTTGGAATTCCCCCTAAAAAGACATCTCAACGTGTTGCGCCTCAAAGCAGCAACACAGTTGAAGGATGGCCTCTTTTCCTGCACTTCTATTTCTACAAAAAAAGTCAAATAAAAGGTAAACATCTTGCCTGAGTAACTAAATCACCTTTTTACACTGTTGAACATAATAAGAAAATCTGATCGGCGCAGTCAGTTATAAAATAAGCCTGCAATGTTGATGTTGAACTGATAGTTTTCCAACAACAGTCCCACTCCAGAAGCCTTTTCACAAGCTCTAAGCAAAGCTTTTGATTTGCTAATAGAACACATCCCTGTCATGGTCAACGTCAATGATCCTTTGGTTCTGTCTCATGTTGTGTTTTGAGTTTATTCATTGTCCTCTTGCTACTGAGATGATTCTGGTTGAATCTCATCTTCACTCTTCTCTTTTATATCTCCTGATTGGACCTTGGGACTCGTCTTGGACAACGTGCTATAAATGGTCATGGCCTGCAAACAGGAACACAAGATGTTATTCTACGAACCCCAAAATCAGTGAAGTTGGCACGTTGTGAGAATCGTAAATAAGAACAGAATACAATGATTTGCAAATCCTTTTCAACCTATATTCAATTGAATAGACTGCAAAGACAAGATACTTAACATTTGAACTGGAAAACGTTGTTATTTTTTGCAAATATTAGCTCATTTGGAATTTGATGCCTGCAACATGTTTCAAAAAAGCTGGCACAAGTGGCAAAAAAGACTGAGAAAGTTGAGGAATGCTCATCAAACACTTATTTGGAACATCCCACATGTGAACAGGCTAGTTGGGAACAGGTGGGTGCCATGATTGGGTATAAACGCAGCTTCCATGAAATGCTCAGTCATTCACAAACAAGGATGCGGCGAGGGTCACCACTTTGTGAACAAATGTGTGAGCAAAAAAACAGTTTAAGAACAACATTTCTCAACAAGCTATTGCAAGGAATTTAGAGATTTCACCATCTAAGGTCCGTAATACTATCAAAAGGTTCAGATAATCTGGAGAAATCACTGCACCGAACATTGAATGCCCGTGACCTTGGATCCTTCAGGCGGTACTGCATCAAAAAGCGACATCAGTGTGTGAAGGATATCACCACATGGGCTCAGGAACACTTCAGAAAACCACTGTCAGTAACTACAGTTGGTCGCTACATCTGTAAGTGCAAGTTAAACTCTACTATGCAAAGCGAAAGTCATTTATCAACAACACCCACAAACGCCACCTGGTTCGCTGGGCACAAGCTCATCTAAGATGGACTGATACAAAGTGGAAAAGTGTTCTATGGTCTGACGAGTCCACATTCCAATTTTTTGGGGAAAACTGTGAACGTCGTGTCCTCCGGACCAAAAAGGAAAAGAACCATCCAAACTGTTATAGGCACAAAGTTCAAAAGCCAGCATATGTGATGGTATGGGGGTGTATTAGTGCCCAAGGCATGGGTAACTTACACATCTGTGAAGGCACCATTGATGCTTAAAGGTACATGCAGATTTTGGAGCAACATATGTTGCCATCCAAGCAACATTATAATGGACGCCCCTGCTTATTTCATCAAGACAATGCCAAGCCAAGTGTTACATCAACGTGGCTTCATAGTAAAAGAGTGCCGGTACTAGACTGGTCTGCCCGTAGTCCAGACCTGTCTCCCATTGAAAATGTAGTGGTCTCAGTTCCCAAACGTTTACTGAGTGTTGTTAAAAGGAAAGGCCATGTAACACAGCGGTAAAAATGCCCTGTGCCAACTTTTTTGCAATGTGTTGCTGCCATTAAATTCTAAGTTAATGATTATTTGCAAAAAAAAAAAATTAGCTTTTGAGTTCGAACGTTAAGTATCTTGTCTTTGCAGTCTATTTAATTGAATATAGGTGGGAAATGATTTGCAAATCATTGTACTCTGTTTTTATTTACAAATTACATAAAGTGCCAACTTCACTGGTTTTGTAAGTTGCACGCGAGTGTCTGTTCTATGCACGTACCTGTGTGACCATGCTGCTAATGTCTCCAGTGTTAGACGGCAGGAGGATGGTGTTGGACTCCTTGGCGAGGTTGGAAAACGCTGACACGTACTGCTCAGCCACGGTTAGAGATGCAGCCGCGTTTCCATTCTGCACGGTACATTTTCAAAGTGGAGTCATCCCATTTCAAATCTGCTGTGGTGGCGTTCAAAATGCACATAAATATAATTTCTAACCTGCTCGGTCAAAGCGTCGGACAGCAGGCGGATAGCCTTGGACTTGGCGTCAGCTTTGACGAGGACAGCTTGTGCTTCACCTGGCGATGAAATAAAAGGTCAATATCTGACACAATCAGTGATCATGTTCGACGTTTCTATCTGTTACACAACAAAAAATCAGTAGAAAGAAATTGGATCCATTGAACCTACCTGCAGCTTTATTGATCCGCTCTGCCTTTTCACCCTCAGAGGCGAGAATCTGAGCTTGTTTACGGCCCTCGGCGACATTGATGGCGGATTCCCTCGTGCCTTCAGATTCCAGCACCGTGGCCCTTTTCTTACGTTCGGCCTCCACCTGTGCGGAGCAGAGTGTTTCAGCTTTGCCTGTAGAAACTTTGTATGTGAAGGAAGGATGTTCTTCTTAGGTTCTTAATAGGGATGTCCGATAATATCGGACTGCCGATATTTTTGGCCGATAAATGCTTTAAAATGTAATATCGGAAATTATCGGTATCGGTTTCAAAATGATCGGTATCGATTTCAAAAAGTAAACATTTATGACTTTTTAAAATGCCGCAGTGTACAAGAACAAAAGAAAATGTACAGAGCGCCAATAAACCTTGAAGGCACTGCCTTTGCGTGCCGGCCCAATCACATAATATCTACGGCTCTTCACACACACAAGTGAATGCAATGCATACTTGGTCAACAGCCATACAGGTCACACTGAGGGTGGCCGTATAAACAACTTTAACACTGTTACAAATATGCGCCACACTGTGAACCCACACCAAACAAGAATGACAAACACATTTCGGGAGAACATCCGCACCGTAACACAACATAAACACAACAGAACAAATACCCAGAACCCCTTGCAGCACTAACTCTTCCAGGACGCTACAATGTACACATCCCCGCTAAATGCTAAACCCCCCCCACCTCAACCTCCTCATGCTCTCTCAGGGAGAGCATGTCCCAAATTCCAAGCTGCTAATTTGAGGCTTGTTAAAAAAAATAATGCACTTTGTGACTCCAATAATAAATATGGCAGTGCCATGTTGGCATTTTTTTCCATAACTTGAGTTGATTTATTTTGGAAATCCTTGTTACATTGTTTAATGCAGTGTTTCTCAAATGAGGGTACGCATACCCCTGGGGGTACTTGAAGGTATGCCAGGGGGTACGTGAGATTTTTTTTAAATATTCTAAAAATAGCAACAATTCAAAGATTTTTTTTTAAATATTCTAAAAATAGCAACAATTCAAAAATCCTTTATAAATATATTTATTGAAGAATACAAAATATGAATGTATGTGCATAAACTGAACATCAAATCAAGTAGGCTATTCCATTCATTACAATGCAACAATTGGCAGCTAGATTTTTTGTGGACATGTTCCATAAATATTGATGTTTCGAATTAAGTTCATAAATCCAGATGGATCTCTATTACAAACCCCAAAGAGGGCACTTTAAATTGATGATTACGGTACTTCAATGTGTAGAAATCTTTATTTATAATTGAATCACTTGTTTATTTTTCAACAAGTTTTTAGTTAATTTTATATCTTTTTTTCCCAAATAGTTAAAGAAAGACCACTACAAATTAGCAATATTTTGCACTGTTATACTATCTAATAAATCAGAAACTGATGACATAGTGCTGTATTTTACTTCTTTATCTCTTTTTTTCAACCAAAAATGCTTTGCTCTGATTAGGGGGTACTTGAATTAAAAAAATGTTCAAAGGGGGTACATCACTGAAAAAAGGTTGAGAACCACTGGTTTAATGCATCCAGCGGGGCATCACAACAAAATTAGGCACAATAATGTGTTAATTCCACGACTGTATATATCGGTATCGGTTGATATCGGAATCGGTAATTAAGAGTCGGACAATATCGGAATATCGGCAAAAAAGCCATTAATCGGACGTCTCTATTACCAAGTTTTGAGCAAATAAATTGTTCTGGTATGACATTCTGACAATAAAATTGCATTTGCGTCAAAATGTCAGGGTTTTATTTAAGTTTAATTTAAATTTTGCAAGCTAGTAATTTACTGTGATTATTGAAAACGCAAAAGTGTGATGAATAAAATTTGAAGAATTACAGCACTCATTTCGGGGTAAACTCACCTGCATTTGCATAGACTCCTTCACACGAGGTGGAACGTTTATATCTTTAATTTCATATCGCAGGCATCGGATACCCCAGTCGTCTGAAGCTTGGTTGATGGATTGCACAATGTTGGAATTGAGGCACTCTCTTTCCTTTGGAGGAAACACAAAATGATATCATTCATGCGTTGATGTTTATTATATATAATGTGAGCTATAACAGCAAGTCATTACCCTGAACACTTTGTCCAGCGTGAGTTTGCCCAACTCGGAACGCATGGTGGTCTGTGCCAGCTGTGTGACAGCATATTCAGGGTCCTCCACACCATAACTGGCCTGCCGACAGGCAATTTTATATAAATATCGCATTTAACGCACCGTAACGGACAAGGACCAATTCAATATGACGACGTCTTACTTTGAAAGGGTCCAAGATCCGTAAATACAGCACTCCGTCAATCTGTAGAGTTACATTATCTGCAAAAACACATTTATTTTTAATATTAGCAAGCCAGCAGAGGAAAATGCAAAGAGAAAAGTGACTTACCTAAAGACACTGCGGACTGCTCGGGGACATCGATGACAATCTCTTTGAGACTTTGCACATAGCGGATTCTGTCAAGTAGTGGTATGAGGAAATTTAAACCCTAGAAGGAGGAAATGGAAAAAGTATTAGAGAATGCATACAAATTTGTATACATTCTGTTACATACAGAACACACATATACACACTGTTGGCTCGTGATGGGCATTGTTTACATTTTAATTAATACCAGTACCTAATCCAGACTTTTGAAACAGTGCTTGAAAAACTAGGGGTCTAACAACATATATTCCTAAATTTCAAGTATGTTGATCTGTGCTCTGCAAGTTTGTCCCCCAAGAGATAGGTATCGATCCAAGATCGGTGTAAAAAGGAAAGTATCAATTTTATCGATAGTAAAAAAGGAAAACATTGGATTTAAGAACAGCAAACTTTATAGGATATTTTACAGGGAAGTTTGACTTTCTAGAATGGTGGAATATGTTGAAAGAGGAATGGTTTGAATCGGTTGAAAAATGCGGAAATGGTGGAAGTTTGAAAAATGGCCAATTCATTTTGAATGGGGAAAATGCAAAAAAACAAAAAACAGGAACTACGGGAAATCCGGGAATTGTTTTTAGAATTGCTGAAGTAGAGCACACAATTCCTGAACAGGCTGAATATTTTGAAGTTGGAACGGTTTAAATCAGATAAAAAATGTGGAAGTTGTGGAACTTTGAAGAATGTCCCATTCATTTCAATAGGAATTTCAGAAAAAATTGGGAATTTCGGGAAAAGCGGGAATTTTTTTGGAAATGGTACAAAACTTGAATGGTCTAATGAAGGGGTCGGCAACCCGCGGTTCTAGAGCCGCATGCGGCTCTTTAGCGCCGCCCTAGTGGCTCTCTGGAACTTTTTCAGAAATGTATGAAAAATGGAAAAAGATGAGAGGAAAACAATCTATTTTTTGTTTTAATATGGTTTATGTAGGAGGACAACCATGACACAAACCTCCCTAATTGTTACAAAGCACACTGTTTATATTAAACATGCTTCACTGATTCGAGTATTTGGCGAGCGCCGTTTTGTCCTAATAATTTTGGCGGTCCTTGAACTCACCGTAGTTTGTTTACATGTATAACTTTCTAGGACGTGTTTTATGCCACTTCTTTTTCTGTCTCATTTTGTCCACCAAACTTTTAAGGTTGTGCATGAAAGGTGAGTTTTGTTGATGTTATTGACTTGTGTGGAGTGCTAATCAGACATATTTGGTCACTGCATGACTGCAAGCTAATCGATGCTAACATGCTATTTAGGCTAGCTATATGTACATATTGCATCATTATGCCTCATTTGTAGCTATATTTGAGGTCATTTAGTTTCCTTTAAGTCCTCTTAATTCAATTTATATCTCATGACACACTATCTGTATGTAATATGGCTTTTAATTTTTTGCGGCTCCAGACAGATTTTTTTTTGTATTTTTGGTCCAATATGGCTCTTTCAACATTTTGGGTTGCCGACCCCTGGTCTAATGAAATGGCTGGTGTTGGAATTTTTAAAATCGGTCGAGAAATGTTGAAGAAGTAACATGTTGAATTGAGAAATGGTAGTGCGGAATTCCGGGAAATTTTTCCAGTTCAAAAAACAACTTCATTTTTTGTTTTAATTAAGAGGAATTTTTGACGGTAGAACGGTTGGAATGCGTTGAAAAATGTGGAAGGAGTACCGTATTTTTCGGACTATAAGTCGCAGTTTTTTTCATAGTTTGGCCGGGGGTGCGACTTATACTCAGGAGCGACTTATGTGTGAAATTATTAACACATTACTGTACTTGCAATAATAATGATTTTAAACGTTAAATAACATTAAATACCCCTTTACTCCTATTTCTGGGGCTGAGGTTGCTGAGGTAGTTAAAAAGCTCCTCGGTGGCAAGGCCCCGGGGGTGGATGAGATCCGCCCGGAGTTCCTTAAGGCTCTGGATGCTGTAGGGCTGTCTTGGTTGACAAGACTCTGCAGCATCGCGTGGACATCGGGGGCGGTACCTCTGGATTGGCAGACCGGGGTGGTGGTTCCTCTCTTTAAGAAGGGGAACCGGAGGGTGTGTTCTAACTATCGTGGGATCACACTCCTCAGCCTTCCCGGTAAGGTCTATTCAGGTGTACTGGAGAGGAGGCTACGCCGGATAGTCGAACCTCGGATTCAGGAGGAACAGTGTGGTTTTCGTCCTGGTCGTGGAACTGTGGACCAGCTCTATACTCTCGGCAGGGTCCTTGAGGGTGCATGGGAGTTTGCCCAACCAGTCTGCATGTGTTTTGTGGACTTGGAGAAGGCATTCGACCGTGTCCCTCGGGAAGTCCTGTGGGGAGTGCTCAGAAAGTATGGGGTATCGGACTGTCTGATTGTGGCAGTCCGCTCCCTGTATGATCAGTGCCAGAGCTTGGTCCGCATTGCCGGTAGTAAGTCGGACACGTTTCCAGTGAGGGTTGGACTCCGCCAAGGCTGCCCTTTGTCACCGATTCTGTTCATAACTTTTATGGACAGAATTTCTAGGCGCAGTCAAGGCGTTGAGGGGATCTGGTTTGGTGGCTGCAGGATTAGGTCTCTGCTTTTTGCAGATGATGTGGTCCTGATGGCTTCATCTGGCCAGGATCTTCAGCTCTCACTGGATCGGTTCGCAGCTGAGTGTGAAGCGACTGGGATGAGAATCAGCACCTCCAAGTCCGAGTCCATGGTTCTCGCCCGGAAAAGGGTGGAGTGCCATCTCCGGGTTGGGGAGGAGATCTTGCCCCAAGTGGAGGAGTTCAAGTACCTCGGAGTCTTGTTCACGAGTGAGGGAAGAGTGGATCGTGAGATCGACAGGCGGATCGGTGCGGCGTCTTCAGTAATGCGGACGCTGTATCGATCCGTTGTGGTGAAGAAGGAGCTGAGCCGGAAGGCAAAGCCCTCAATTTACCGGTCGATCTACATTCCCATCCTCACCTATGGTCATGAGTTTTGGGTTATGACCGAAAGGACAAGATCACGGGTACAAGCTGCCGAAATGAGTTTCCTCCGCCGGGTGGCGGGGCTCTCCCTTAGAGATAGGGTGAGAAGCTCTGCCATCAGGGAGGAGCTCAAAGTAAAGCCGCTGCTCCTCCACATCGAGAGGAGCCAGATGAGGTGGTTCGGGCATCTGGTCAGGATGCCACCCGAACGCCTCCCTAGGGAGGTGTTTAGGGCACGTCCGACCGGTAGGAGGCCGCGGGGAAGACCCAGGACACGTTGGGAAGACTATGTCTCCCGGCTGGCCTGGGACCGCCTCGGGGTCCCACAGGAAGAGCTGGACGAAGTGGCTGGGGAGAGGGAAGTCTGGGCTTCCCTGCTTAGGCTGCTGCCCCCGCGACCCGACCTCGGATAAGCGGAAGAAGATGGATGGATGGATGGAATACCCCTTTAATGCGCCCTATACCGGTAATCGGGTGCGCCTTTTGTATGAAAATAGACCTGACAAGACCCGCTCATCGGCAGTGCACCTTATGGTCTGGAAAAATATGGTACCCATCCCGAGCGATAAAGTATTTTTGAAAGTACTGCAGTTTGCTGACATGCTTTTCCTTTATTTGTGCATACATCATGAAATGTTAATTCTTCTAACAATATCCCAGCCCAAGTGGCCAAGGCAGACCGCCACCACCCACAGAATCTTGATTTTGGTCCAAGATTTCTTCCTCAAATATTTTTTTTCTGCATCTGAAGTGAATGAATGAAAACGACGCAAATAGTACCGGTTCTAAGATGCGATGGAAGCGACCCATCCTCTCCACCACCCATGCTTCCTGCTGGGGCACAAACAGGACCACGGTGTTCATGGGCAGACTGGATGCCCATCTCTGCTGGACTGGGGTCGCCAACAACCTCGGCGCTGTCCGTTGCGTTTGCTGGAAAAGATAAATGATATTACACCATATATCATAATAATAAATACCAAGAGGTGTTACTTTTGTATCTTGACAGAAAAGGTGGGACATTTACTACTAATAATTATCTTGTAATAGCAAATACGCACGTCCAAACATAAATATTCACTTTCATACATAACTAGAAGAGGCAATTCCTAAAGGAATTGCGTGTGAATGCTCCAATGCTGAAGTTGAACTGAAATGCTGACAGAATGTAGTATGAATGTGAGAATAGTTTGAATGTTGGGATGGTTTGAATGTTGAAGAGCTGACGCTGAACTGAAATGCTAATGGGATGTAGAGTGAATGTTGAAATGGTTTAAATGTTGAAATCGTTTATAAACGCTGAAATGGTTTGAATGTTGAAGAGCTTGAGTTTCCAGGAAAACCGGAATTTGGTTTGGAACTTGGGAAAGTGTTAGTTTGAATGTCCAGGATGAGTGCAATGTGTTAATGTTGGAATGGTTTGAATCGGTTGAAAAATGTGGGAATTGTGCAACTTGGAATAATGACCCATTCTCAATGGGAACTTCCTGGAAATTTGGGAAAAGGGGGATTTTTTTTTAAATGATTAGGAGCATGAATGTCCTGAATTGGTTGGTGTTGGAATTGTTTAAATCGGTCAAGAAATATTGAAGTAATAACAGTTTTTAATTGAGAAATTCCTGGAATTTCGGGAAAACCGGGAATTTTTCTAGTTCCTTAACCAACTTGTTTTTTTGTCCTGAATATGAGTGTTTTGATGGTGGAATGGTTGAAAAATGTGAAATGAGTAGTCGAACGTAAGGATGGAAATAGGTTACCAAAAAGCGTGAATTCCTGGAAATTTGTTGACTGTGGAAAAATGGTAGTTTGAATGTCCATGGTGAGTTGGATGTGTTGAAAGTGAAATGGTTTGAATTGGTTGAAAAATGTGGGAATTGTGGAAGCTTGAAAAATGTCCCATTGATTTCAATGGGAATTTCAGGAAAAGCGGGAATTTTTTTTTGGAAAATGGTAAAGAATTTGAATGGTCTGAATGAGTTGGTGTTGAAATGTTTCTAATCGGTTGAGAAATGTTGAAGAAGTAACATGTTGAATTGAGAAATGGTATTGCGGAATTCCGGGAAAAGCGGGAATTTTTCCAATTCAAAAAACAACTTTGTTTTTTGTCCTGTTTAAGAGGAATGTTTTGACGTAGAACGGTTGGAATGCGTTGAAAAATGTGGAAGGAGTAGTCGCCAGAATACAGGGTGGAAATAGGGCTTTGGTAAACCAGGAATTCTGGAAAATCGTGGAATTTTTTTGAATTTGGAAAAAGGGAAGTTTGACTTTCTAGAATGGTGGAATATGTTGAAAGTGGAATGGTTTGAATCGGTTGAAAAATGCGGAAATGGTGGAAGTTTGAAAAATGGCCAATTCATTTTGAATGGGGAAAATGCAAAAAAACAAAACAAAAAAAACAGGAACTATGGGAAATCCGGGAATTTTTTTAGAATTGCTGAAGTAGAGCACACAATTCCTGAACAGGCTGAATATTTTGAAGTTGGAACGGTTTAAATCAGATAAAAAATGTGGAACTTTGAAGAATGTCCCATTCATTTCAATGGGAATTTCAGAAAAAATTGGAAATTTGGGAAAAGCGGGAATTTTTTTGAAAATGGTACAAAACTTGAATGGTCTAATGAAATGGTTGGTGTTGGAATTTTTAAAATCGGTCGAGAAATGTTGAAGAAGTAACATGTTGAATTGAGAAATGGTAGTGCGGAATTCCGGGAAATTTTTCCAGTTCAAAAAACAACGTCATTTTTTGTTTTAATTAAGAGGAATTTTTGACGGTAGAACGGTTGAAATGAGTTGAAAAATGTGGAAGGAGTACCGTATTTTTCGGACTATAAGTCGCAGTTTTTTTCACAGTTTGGCCGGGGGTGCGACTTATACTCAGGAGCGACTTATATGTGAAATTATTAACACATTACCGTAAAATATCAAATAATATTATTTAGCTCATTCACGTAAGAGACTAGACGTATAAGATTTCATGGGATTTAGCGATTAGGAGTGACAGATTGTTTGGTAAACGTATAGCATGTTCTATATGTTATAGTTATTTGAATGACTCTTACCATAATATGTTACGTTAACATACCAGGCACGTTCTCAGTTGGTTATTCATGCCTCATATAACGTACACTTATTCAGCCTGTTGTTCACTATTCTTTATTTATTTTAAAGGGGAACATTATCACCAGACCTATGTAAGCGTCAATATATACCTTGATGTTGCAGAAAAAAGACCATATATTTTTTTAACCGATTTCCGAACTCTAAATGGGTGAATTTTGGCGAATTAAACGCCTTTCTACTATTCGCTCTCGGAGCGATGACGTGAAGTGACGTCACATCGGGAAGCAATCCGCCATTTTCTCAAACACATTACAAACACCGAGTCAAATCAGCTGTTATTTTCTGTTTTTGCGACTGTTTTCCGTACCTTGGAGACATCATGCCTCGTCGGTGTGTTGTCGGAGGGTGTAACAACACGAACAGGGATGGATTCAAGTTGCACCAGTGGCCCAAAGATGCGAAAGTGGCAAGAAATTGGACGAAATTTGTTCAAAATACGAGGGTGTGGGGAAAGCCGACGAAAATGGTCAGTCGTTTGTTCCGCACACTTTACCGACGAAAGCTATGCTACGACAGAGATGGCAAGAATGTGTGGATATCCTGCGACACTCAAAGCAGATGCATTTCCAACGATAAAGTCAAAGAAATCTGCCGCCAGACCCCCATTGAATCTGCCGGAGTGTGTGAGCTATTCAGGGACACAGGACCTCGGGAGCACGGCAAGCAATGGCGGCAGTTTGTTCCCGCAGACGAGTGAGCTAAACCCCCTGGATGTCTTGGCTCACACCGCTTCTACCGTCCCTTAAGCCACCGAAGATGATCAAGAGAAGAATATCGACCCTAGCTTCCCTGGCCTGCTGACATCAACTCTAAAACTGGACAGATCAGCTTTCAGGAAAAGAGAGTGGATGAGGGTATGTCTACAGAATATATTAATTGATGAAAACTTTATTCATTACTCGCGGTTTTACGTACATTATTATACATAAACTGTATTTACCAATAATTTAGCTTAAAAACATTCCAACACTTAAAAACAAACACATACCAATCGTTGGTTAGAAGGCGATCGCCGAATTCGTCCTCGCTTTCTCCCGTGTCGCTGGCTGTCGTGTCGTTTTCGTCGGTTTCGCTTGCATGCGGTTCAAACCGATATGGCTCAATAGCTTCAGTTTCTTCTTCAATTTCGCTTAAGCCGCTGAAATCCGAGTCTGAATCCGAGCTAATGTCGCTATACCTTGCTGTCCATCCGCCATGTTTGTTTGTATTGGCATCACTATGTGACGTCACAGGAAAATGGACGGGTGTGTATATAACGATGGTTAAAATCAGGCACTTTGAAGCTTTTTTTAGGGATATTGCATGATGGGTAAATTTTTTTTAAAAACTTCGAAAAATAAAATAAGCCACTGGGAACTGATTTTTAATGGTTTTAACCCTTCTGAAATTGTGATAATGTTCCCCTTTAAATTGCCTTTCAAATGTATATTCTTGGTGTTGGCTTTTATCAAATAAATTTCCCCCCAAAATGCGACTTATATATGTTTTTTCCTTCTTTATTATGCATTTTCGGCCGGTGCGACTTATACTCCGGAGCGACTTATACTCCGAAAAATACGGTAAGAGGAATTTCGGACGGTGGAACGGTTGGAATGCGTTGAAAAATGTGGAAGGAGTAGTCGCCAGAAAACAGGGTGGAAATAGGGCTTTGGTAAACCAGGAATTCTGGAAAATCCTGGAATTTTTTTTGAACTTGGAATATGTTGAAAGTAGAATGGTTTGAAAAATGCGGAAATGGTGGAAATTTGAAAAATGGCCAATTCATTTTGAATGGGAAAAATGTCCCGGAAAACCTGGAGTTCTAGGAATATTTGGAATTTGTTTGATTGATTGATTGATTGATTGAAACTTTTATTAGTAGACTGCACAGTTCAGTACATATTCCGCACAATTGACCACTAAATGGTAACACCCGAATACGTTTTTCAACTTGTTTAAGTCAGGGTCCACGTAAATCAATTCATGGTACAGATATATACTATCATCATAATACAGTCATCACACAAGTTAATCATCAGAGTATATACATTGAATTATTTACATTATTTACAATCCGGGGATTGGGATGTGGAGGGTTTGGTTGATATCAGCACTTCAGTCATCAACAATTGCATCATCAGAGAAATGGACATTGAAACAGTGTAGGTCTGACTTGGTAGGACATAGTGAGCTCAGAAAGCATAAGAACAAGTATATACATTTGATTATTTACATTTGATTATTTACATTTGGTTATTTACAATCCGGGGAGGTGGGATGTGGAAGGGGGAGGGTGGAGGATGTTAGTCACACAATTATTCACAGTTATTCACACAATAATAATAATAAATAAATGAAGTTTGGTGATTTGGAGCATTCACACAAATATTCGAATTGTACCTGAGACTTTAACAACGATTGAGAGAGAGAAAGCAAACAATTAAGTAAGTTTATCCGTCAATAACGCAGTCGGTCTTCTGCGTGGCCATCGATCAATGAGCACGTTTACGCCGAGTACAAAACCATGATTCATATTTACCTGAAGGAGAGCCCCGCCGGTGCGAAAAAGTGTTCGCAACATCATGAAAATATAGCAAGAGTAATAACTATGATGGGAGAGTTGAGTGGTTTATATGAAACTAGGCTCCATCTACAGGAAATCCCCCACACTTCTGTGACCCTTTTCTACTAGGAAGTGAAAGTTAAATCATTGGTGCAGTGGTAAAAAAGGTCCGTCACTAGAGGCAACAGGGAGGTGAAACATTTAGTTCCGTTACGCCGTATTATAAAATACAAGAACAGGAAAAAAACAACGAATTAGTACAAATATGTAGTAAATAAAAAAATAAATGCATAATTAATTATAAATGATTAGGTTAATGGATTTTTTTTATTTTTATCAGGAACGGTTAACAGTTTTCGATTAAAGTACAGTGCTTTTACAAATTTAGTGTTTTAAGTCTCGTCTTGAGACCCACTTTTATTCTCTGGCTTTTAACACTACGGGAGTTGTATGGTCCTCTGTGTTTTGAAAATGTTATGTCTATTTATTGTTTTGATGTAATTTGAAATATTTTTATTCATATTTATTTTTGTATTGTTTTTATATTGGTTTTATATGTATTTATTTAGTTTTCATTCAGTTATTGGTGGAGCTAAGGATTCTATTTGAATCTTGTTTTTAAGTATTTTTGTGCAGCACTTTGGAAACATTTTTGTTGTTTAAATGTGCTGTATAAATAAAGTGGATTGGATTGGATTGGATTAAAAATGACAGTGTATACGTCAAATATTTTGTTAAACAAACTTTTGGGGATTTATATTCAGCAGAAATTAAAATATATGAAACGAGGGCAAAAAATACGATTGTATTTCACTGAGTGGCGCTATTGGGTCTATTTTGACGCTTCAACGATACGAAAAAATGTCATATAGGAAGGGTTAAATAGGGCATATAGAAATAATTACATATATATATATATATATATATATATATATATATATATATATATATATATATATATATATATATATATATATTGGAATTTTATAAACCTCTATTTATAATATGCAACATTTACATACAATCAGGAAATAATAATAATCAAAACAAGTACAGAAACAGTACAAAAACAGTACAAAACAGCACCAACTAAATAAAGCAACTAAAGAAGAATGCAATATATATATATATATATATATATATATATATATATATATATATATATATGTGGGAAAAAAATCACAAGACTACTTCATCTCTACAGGCCTGTTTCATGAGGGGTTCCCTCAATCATCAGGAGATTACTACTCCACGACATATATATATATATATATATATATATATATATATATATATATATATATATATATATATATATATATATATATATATATATATATATATATATATATATATATATATATATATATATATGTATGTGTGGGAAAGAAAAATCACAAGACTATTTCATCTCTACAGGCCTGTTTCATGAGGGGGGGTTCCCTCAATCATCAGGAATCCTGATGATTGAGGGAACCCCCCCTCATGAAACAGGCCTGTAGAGATGAAATAGTCTTGTGATTTTTCTTTCCCACACATACATATATTGCGCTCTACTACGGTATCGAGCACTATTTTTTGGATAACCTTATTAAGACATATATATATATATATATATATATATATATATATATATATATATATATATATATATATATATATATATATGTGTGTGTGTGTGTGTGTGTGTGCATATATATATATATATATATATATATATATATATATTGCATTCTTCTTTAGTTGCTTTATTGAGTTGGCGCTTTTTTGTACTGTTTTTGTATTGTTTCTGTACTTGTTTTGATTATTATTATTTCCTGATTGTATGTAAATGTTGCATATTATAAATAAAGGTTTATAAAATTGTGTATGTGTGTGTAAAGCCATAGGTTCACACAAGTTCCGTAAATAATCCAAATTTGGAGCACACCATCATAATTTTCATAGCTTTTTGGTTGTTAAAGGTAGAAAGCGTTTTAAAGTAAATTTCAAATTATTTTTTTAAAGGCACAAAAAAGATGTCGGGTGTTGAGAAACTAATTGGTTTTAGCCTTTAAAATCGTTTTTAATCATATTTACTTTTATATTGGTTTTATATTTATTTATTTTATTTTCAGTTATTGGTGGAGCTAAGGATAGTGTTTGAATCTTGTTTTTAATTTTTTGTGCAGCACTTTGGAAATATTTTTGTTGTTTAAATGTGCATATGAATAAAGTGGATTGGATTGGATTGAAATTACAGTGTATACGTCAAATATATTGTTATACAAACTTTTGGGGATTTTTTTTTTTTTTTTTTTTTTTTTTTTTTTTTTTTTTTTTTTTTTTTTTTTTTTTTATGTCCTGTCCAGCTTCTCAGGCAAATCATATAGTTGATGTAGATGCCCATGTCGGCTGTTCAGATTTACTTTACAAAAGAGAAGTGTAGGATACTTCTCTTGTTGCCTTATTTGTATTTGACTTTATTGAATGTATTTATATTATCATTTAGTGCAGCCGGGCCGGAGCAGGAGGGGATAGAAAGAGAAAAAAAAAGAAGACAGAGGGGGAAATTGTGGGGACAAGAGGGGGATTAGACAGAGAGACAAAAACAACAACAGCAAACAACAACAACAACAACAATAGAGCAACATCAGCAAATATGACATGTACAAATATGATGGTAAAAGTAATAGCAAATAAGCAGTTAGCGAAAAATAAAAAATAATACAGAAATGACAATGAGCATTATTACACTACAAATGGATCAATACAAATACCAATAGAAATAGCGCTATTGATAATGAACAATACCAATAATTTACCTTTATTATCAACAATACAGTTGTTTAAATGCAACAATACATATACGTAATGATAACTTGAGATACGAAAGAATGCAGAAAAATGGAGGGGGAGAAAGAGAAGCAACCTACATTAACCTTGTAGATTGTTATAGTCACAATAGGTTAAGCTTTGTCAGTGTGCCATGTGTTACACCCAGTTTACCCTAGGGCAACAACGTTAATATATGTTTGATGAAACGTGATTATGTGCATGAGTGTAAGTATGCATATGTACTTGTATATGTACAGAATGTGTATATGTGTTTGTACAATGAATGTATATGTACAGAATGTGTATATGTGTTTGTACAGTGAATGTATATGTACAGTATGTGTATGTGTATGTTTGTATATTGAATGTGCGTGTGGATGTACGAGCATTAGGTAGGTAAATATGTACTGTATTTGTGTATGTATGTGGGAGCGTAGGTACCTATGTACGTATGTGAGCATACGTGAATTTGCATGTACAATACATTCGACTCCCAGAGTGCGTGGGAGCCAGAGTACGGCCCCATCACCCCCGAGAGCCCAACCCACAAACAGGAGGCGTGGTGCCCAGGGAACCAGGGACCACCGCCCCCACGCAGCCAAGCCGGCCAGCGACAGGAACCCCAGAGCCCGACCCACCGTACCGCCCACAAGGGCCAGCAGCAGGCCGCAGACAGACGCACCCGGCGGAGGACAGGGCACGAGAAAAGCAGGGGACAGCCAGACCCCAAGCCAGCGAGAGACCACACCCCACACGGGCAGAAAGGCGAGACGCCCCGCCCGAAGGACCCAGAGACTCCCCGCAACCGGACGGGAAGACCGCCCCCGCCCCACCGGCAACCGGGCCCCCACGAGCCCACCCCCCACCCCCGGAGAGCGCGGCGAGGCCAGCCCCCGGCCACCCCACCCAAACCGGCCGCCGCAGGACCACCCAGGCACAGGGCCACGGGAACCACCCACCCCACCCGCAGGGACCCCAACGATGGAGATGGAACAACCAGCAACCGCCCCGCCGAGCCCCCCCCCTGAGGGAGGGGAAAAATTAAAAAATAATATTAATAAAATATATTTTAAAAATAAATAAATAAATAAATTAATTAATTAATTAATTAAAAAAAAAAAAAAGAATTAAAAGAAGATCACAGACATGCTGACAAACAAGGTCACTACCCCAGCAACTGGCCGACTCGCAGCACCTCGGAATACCTTGCAGCACCAAGCTACCACAATAGACGCAGGGACTAGGCCCAACAGGCCCCAACCAAGACGGGCACCCGGAAGGGATGGACAGCGGGACCCAGGAGCTCCAGACACGCAGTTCGGATGCAGTAGCCTGAGGCGTCGACCCCCGTCTGACAGGCAGGCCCAGAGCGTACCCCCAGAAATATACATACATACATACATACACACATACACATACACATACACACATACACGTATACATACCCACACATACACATATATACATATACATACACATATGTACACATACACATATATAAACAGACATACATACACACACATATACATACATATACACAGTTCGTCAGCCCCGACAGCCATCACGCGCGCGCGCTGCCACCAGTCACAACATCAGCCACACCCCTGCACCAGACCCAGCAGCCACGGGCGCCCACACCACAAACAAACGGCAGCAGAAACAGCAGCCGCAATAACCCCAGACAGCCAGCACCAGCCAATCAAATTAAAGCGATCAAAGAAAAACTGCGACCAGCAACCACACGCCACCAGGGCCACGGAGACCAGCCGGCGCCAGCCCGCCGGTCAGCCCGAACGCCAACACGCAAACAAGAGACACCAACAACCCCCCCAACCAAAAGGCCCCCCACCCCAACCCAAACCCGCACAAACACACCACCGCCCAAACAACCGGGACACAGCATCCAGACCAGACACGGGGGCTGCGCCGCCACCACACCAAGTCACCAACAGAGACCCCACAGCGCAAGGTCGGGCCACACAGGCACGGACCCCATCCAACAGGAAGTGAGACCCGCGCGACGCCACACACAAATAAATAATAAGATTAAAAAAAAATGAAATAAAAATTAAAAAAAATAAAAATAAAATAAAAAATAAAATTTAAAAAATAAAATAAAATAAAAATGAGTAATAATAAAAATAAAAATAATAAATACATTAAAAATAAAAAATATATATATAACAATAATAAATGAATAAAAGCCTGGCAGGCCACCAGATCGCAGTTCCCGCCGGCCGACGAGGCAATGAGGGGTGCGCCGAACCCCAAACCCCCCATGCATGTGTACAAGGCCCCCAGAGTGTCTACTGTGTAGTTAAAATTAGGAGGTCAGCCGTTACAGCCGACCTCCAGTCCCTATTGATGTGTGTACTGTAGCGTGAGTGAGATATGTATGCTTGTGGGAACTAATAATGCGATTAAAATTGGGGGACATCAAGGTCATGGTGGGTCCCAACCAAACCAAGCCCCCCAAATCCTAAGTGTCTAATATGCAGCTAAGATTGAGGGATGGACGAGCAGGGGACAAGAAAGGAGGACTGGAGCCCCATTGGAGGCATCCTCAACCCCCCGCCATGCCTCCCCGCAGGACAATCCCCAAAGTCCTATATATGTGTGACTGTGTGCGCTATAAGTAGGAGGAGTAGAGGGCCCGGACATCCCCCCAGTCCACGCGGCCGACAACCAGGAACTACTTTTGGGGATTTATAGTCAGCGGAAATTAAAATATATGAAATGACAGCAAAAATGTCGATTGTATTTCACTGAGTGACGCTAATGGGTCTATTTTGACGCTTCGACGAGTGTCTTATACGAAAAAAATATCATAAGGAAGGGTTAAATAGGGCATATAGAGAGAAATACAATTATACTTATTTTTTTTGTATTTTTTTGTATTTTTTAACCTTTATTTATAATATGCAACTTTTACATACAATCAGGAAGTAATAAAATAATAATCAAAACAAGTACAGAAACAGTACAAAAACAGTGCAAAACAGCGCCAACTCAATAAAGCAACTAAAGAAGAATGCTATATATATATATATATATATATATATATATATATATATATATATATATATATATATATATATCAATATATCATATATCAATATAAATAAAAAAATAAATAAAAAAATATATATATATATATATATATATATCAAAAACATTTCCAAAGTGCTGCACAAAAATATTAAAAACAAGATTCAAATACAATCCTTTGCTCCACCAATAACGGAATGAAAACAAAATAAATAAATGTAAAACCAATACAAAAACAATATAAAAATAAATATGATTAAAAACGATTTTAAAGGGTAAAACAAATTAAAACAATACATAGAAATAAAAATTAAAAAACACAGAGGACCACACAACTCACGTAGTATATATATATATATATATATATATATATATATATCAATATATATCATATATCAATATATATATATATATATATATATATATATATATATATATATATATATATATATATATGATATATATTGATAACCAATACAAAAACAATATACAAATAAATAGGATTAAAAACGATTTTAAAGGGTAAAACAAATTAAAACAATACATAGAAATAAAAATTAAAAAACACAGAGGACCACACAACTCACGTAGTATATATATATATATATATATATATATATATATATATATACATATATATATATATATATATATATATATATATATATATATATATATATATGATATATATTGATAACCAATACAAAAACAATATACAAATAAATAGGATTAAAAACGATTTTAAAGGGTAAAACAAATTAAAACAATACATAGAAATAAAAATTAAAAAACACAGAGGACCACACAACTCACGTAGTGTATATATATATATATATATATATATATATATATATATATATATATATATATATATATACAGCATCATAGTTTTCATAGCTTTTTGGTTGTTAAAGGTAGAAAGTACATTTCAATTTTTTTTTATAAAGGCACAAAAAACAGGTGGGGTATTGAGAAACTTACATTTATAAATACAAAACTTAGCCAATGGTATAATGAGGTTGCAAAGGTAAAATTCCTTTAAAAAAACAAACAAACAAACAAAAAAATATATATATATATTCCACTTTACGTGTATATGTTTTCTGCGTCACCTGTCCCACAAAACCATTCCTGTCAGTGATTGGTCAGATTTATTTGTATGGCCACGCCTTTTTTGTAAACCCTGCATTCCTATTGGCTAAACCAGACGCCAATCACAAGTAGTGATTTCCCCCCGTCCCCGCCTACCGTGCCCTCAGGTTGACAGCAGGCAAGAAAAGCTTCCATGTAGTTCCAATCATGGCGTGTGTGTGTCCGGAGGGTCTCTACCCCGACCCGGCATGAGGAAACGACCTTTAACTCCCCAAATAGGAAGGCGTTATCGAGTTTGAAAGTGATTATTTACATCTTAGCATGCTGCCGCACTTGTTCAATTCACAGCAAAGTGAGTGAAACTACCAGGTTGTTGCTGGAACTAGCGTGTTGCCATGTCGTTACTGTGTGTCAGAGGTAAGTAATTTTTACCTTTTTTTATAAGTTTAAAAGCAAAATGTTTGTTCAATTTTATCCCAAAGTTAGATACATTTTGTAAAAATATTCGCTCAATGTTGTTTTCTGACAGTTGCCATTGTTCCTATTCTGATGAGCCTTCCCATAGCATCTGTTGATTCAAAATTAGTTCTATGTTGTTTGTTTATGTGTCATTCTGAGTTTAACAAATCCGATTTTTATAGTGCACCCTTTAAAATGCATCACGCCCTGACTTATTTTGGAGTTTTTTGGTGTTTTCCTGTGTGTAGTGTTTTAGTTCCAGTCTTGCCGCTCCTGTTTTGTTGTTGTCATGTCATGTACGATGTACTTTGTGGACGCCGTCTGCTGCTCCACACGCTGTAAGTCAAAGGTGTCAAAGTCGTTTTCACTGAGGGCCACATCGCAGTTATGTTTGGCCCCAGAGGGCCGCTTCTAACAGTGAATAGTATTCCATCCATCTTCTTCCGCTTATTCGAGGTCGGGTCGCGGGGGCAGCAGCCTAAGCAGGGAAGCCCAGACTTCCCTCTCCCCAGCCACTTCGTCCAGCTCCTCCCGGGGGATCCCGAGGCGTTCCCAGGCCAGCCGGGATATATAGTCTTCCCAACGTGTCCTGGGTCTTCCCCGTGGCCTCCTACTATTATTACACAATTTTTTAATGCGTTTTATATATATATATATATATATATATATATATATATATATATATATATATATATATATATATATATATTTTCTTTCTTTTTTTTTTTTTTTACTAAAATGTAAAAAAAAATATGGTAAATTGCAATAATTTCACCTCAAAATGTATTACTGTAAATGGAAAAACAGTACTGCTGTTTTATGGTACAAAAAGCAGCTCAGTTGCCAGAATTTTACTGTCAAATTTACATTAGTTTTTTTACTGTAAAAAAAAACGAACTGCAAGTTTACGGTACAATTTTGGCACCTGAGCTGCAAGTTTTTTTTTTTTTTTTTTTTTTTTACCGCAAATCAACAACTGTAGATTCTTCAGTGTATTACTGTAAATGCCAAAACGGCACCACAATTTATAACAGTAAAAAAAGTACTGTTTTTTTGTCATTTAGAGAAAAATGCTGTAAAAACCACAGTAAATTTCACAATTTTACCATGAAATCTATTGCTGCTTTTACATTGCACATTTTGATGGATAACTCGCTTTGAAATCCTTATTAGTAGTATTTATTTTTAATTAAAAAATGGTTTGAATGTTTAATATATTTTTGCATAATTAGACAATATTTAGGTTAACATAATTTGCGATTAAATTTTTTTTTCTGCCAAAATAGAAAGAAAGAATACATTTAGTAAGAAAAGTTACAGTACTTTATCGATACATATTATTTCCAGGCTTTCGAGGGCCAAATAAAATGAAGTGGCGGGCCACATCTTGAGTTTGACACCTGTGCTGTAAGTCTTTGCTGTTGTCCAGCATTCTGTTTTTGTTTACTTTGCAGCCAGTTCAGTTTTAGCTTCGTTTTGCATAGCCATCCCTAAGCTTCAATGCCTTTTTGTATATTTTTGGTTTAAGCAATAGATAGCTTTTTACCTGCACGCTGCCTCCCGCTGTCGTCTGCATATTGTGATAACGACAAACCATGTTCCCGTCGTCTACAAAGCAATTAGCTACCTGCTGCCACCTACTGATATGAAACAGTATTACACGGTTACTCTGCCGATTTCTAGACAGCACAGACACTCAACAACGGCACATTTGCGGATTATAATTGCTGGTTTGCAAAAAATATTTTTAACCCAATTAGGTGAAATTACATAATCTCCCACGGCACACCAGACAATATCTCACGGTACACTAGTGGCTGAAAAACACTGCTTTAAAATATTTAGTCAAAATGCACTTGTCATCCTTGTCAAAGGCAAGGAAGATGAACTCACTCGTTTACTGATGCTTACTGTTACTTTTTAACTTACTTAGACATTATCATTACCACAATTAACTTATTATATTTATTTTATTGTATTTTATTTTTTGTCCTGTCCAGCTACTCATAATAAATAAATAATATTGTTGCTGTGGATGCCCGTATCGGCTGTACAGATTTACCTTACAAAAGAGAAGTGTGGCATTATTACACTATCTTTACATCTACAAAATTTTACTGTAAAATATACTGTTTTTGTGGGGTTTTTTTACAACATTTTACGGTAAATGGAAAAACAGTACCACTGTTTTTTGGGAGGGGGGGTTTTACGGAAAAAGCTGGCAGCTTCGTTGCCAGAATTTTTGCGTTAAATTTAAGTTTTCTTTTTTTACAACGTTATATTGTTAATTGAAAAACAATACAAGTTCTTTTTTTATTCTGGCAACTTCGCTGCCAGTTTTTCTACCGTAAAAACCAATGTATCGTTTTTTCATTTACAGTAATACACCGTTAAAAACAACAACCGTAGATTTTACGGTCAACAACTGGCAGCTCAGTCAACTGAATTTTAACGCAAAAAACAGTAGTTTTTTTTTATTTTTTATTTTTTTTGTAATATGCTGTAAAGAACAAGGTAACATTTATTGTAATTTTTATTATTTTGATGGGTAGTTTGCTGTAAAGTTAAGTATTTTTATTTAGACAAAAACATGTTTGGAAAGTATGACAATATAATGTAATATTTGTTGCAATAATGGGTACTATTACCATTTAAAAGGTATGCAATTTCAAGCAGTACATATATTTTTTCTGTCAAAATGAAAAGAATCAATTACATTTAGTTTAAAAGCAAATGTAAATACATGTTTGTTCAATTTTATACTAAAGCTAGATACATTTTGTCAAAATATTCGCTCAAAGTCATATTTTAGGTTCATTTAATAGTTAAAACACATTTAAATAATGGATCCCATATTCCAAAATATGACTCATTATTATCTAAACTAAATGCATTTTTTTCTACTGATATTATCTCCATAGCTTGTGTATACCAGTCTGTATGAGTTGGACTATCATCTATCCATTTTTTAAATTTTGCCGTTTTTGTTCTGACTAAACGGTTAATCGTTTATGATTGCAACTAATAGAAATGGATAAAATCATTGGCCGCAAGGAATGCCCGGAACTTCAAATACGCAGACATAGTTTCCGCCTAGCCGCTGCAATATCGCACCAGAGAGCGGTGATGCATGGGTGCTGTGATCTGTGTGCACACTTTTCAAAAGTGTAATTTCAATGTTGAGAATGTGCATTTATTAGAAAAATTAATGAAGGTTTGGCAAGCAGAAAAATTGTTGGAAAAAACCCTATAATACACATTGAGATTATAAAGTAAGTTTTGTCCAATTCAAGATTAATTAGACAAATTAATAGATTAATTGATTACTAATATAATTGATTGCCCTTATCCAGGGATGTCAAACTGGTTTTCATTGAGGGCCACATGGCAGTTATGGCTGCCATCAGAGGGCCGCATGTAACAGCGAATAATGTACGAATTTTTGCTCTGGATTTCATTATTAATTATATAAATTGTTTTAAGTAGACTGTCGATTTTACAGTAAAATCTTTACATTTACGAAAATTTTCTTTAAAATATAGTGTTTTATTTTTATTTTTACAACATTTTACGGTAAATGGAAAAACAGTACCACTGTTTTTTTTGGAGAGGTGGGGGGTTTACGGAAAAAGCTGGCAGCGTAGTTGCCAGAATATTTGTGTTAAATTTACATTGTTTTTTACAACATTATATTGTCAATGGAAAAACAGTACAAGTAATTTTTTATTCTGGCAACTTACCTCCCAGTTTTTCTACCGCAAAAACAATTATATATATATATATATATATATATATATATATATATATATATATATATATATATATATATATATATATATATATATATATATATATATATATATATATATATCAGTGACGTGCAGTCACTAGAGGCAGGTGAGGCGGGGCCTCACCTGCCATCATGGAAAGAAAAAAAATGTAAAAAGAAAAAAAAAAAATTTTAATTGTTATATGTATCCAGTGATTATACTATAGAGTTATTTTCCATTTAACTTCACCAGTTTTAGATTATTTTTATTCAAAATCGCTGAATTTTCACATTTGCCGTTCAAATACTGAGAAGAGACGGTGCGGTGATCAGCAGCCAGTTGAGGCACGTCACTCAGTGCCTCAACATGGATTCCGGACTCGGCTAACTGCTGGCCTGCTGTGCAGTGAGATTGTATTGCTATATGAACTATATTATACATTTCCATAGTCTAGTTAGCTGAGGTATATAATGTACAGTGTATTTTGTCAACAACTGTATGTGTGTAACGTATTTCTTGTGCTGAGCGATCATAAAACGGCTGCAAAAGACGCACTGGCTGAGGCTCCAGTAATCCCGCCTCCTGCACCCCCGCCGTAGAATTGTTGTATCAACTAAAGCCCCCACTTAAACTTTCCACGTGCAAGATTGAATCTATTTAAAAAAGTTATTTCATAAGAAGCCAAAAAGTGCAAAAACAATCATGTTCGTGTTGGAGGAGTTGTGAATGACTGCAGGGCCACAACATTAGGTACACCTGCAGACTGCAGGTGTATCTAATTCACAACTCCTCCAACACGAACATTATTGTTTTTGCACTTTTTGGCTTCTTATTAAATAACTTTTGTAACCTATTTTCATGGGCTTTTCTCTTTGTGATATTAATTTACTGTTATGCGCTGTTATACAGTATATGCCTTGAGCTCTTATTTTGAAGGCGCTAAGAGCGGAAGTCATGACATGGAGTGGAGCGGAGGTTTTTGAAAGAAGGTAAATAAAGTGGTCCTTGTGTAAACTGGAGCCTCCGTGTTTGTTATTTTGTAGTTTCATACAGTATAGGCGACATTTATAAACCCTCGGTTACACTTTTTTAAATAGATTCAATCTTGCACGTGGAAAGTTTAAGTGAGGACTTTAGTTGTGGACTTCATTTATAAGTAAAGTTAAGACCATAATAACGTTTTTTTTAATTTTTATTAAATGTGCTTTTTTGTGTGCTATAGTTTGTATGTGTAAAGTTAAAGTTAAGTTAAAGTACCAAAGATTGTCACACACACTGGGTGTGGTGAAATTTGTCGTCTGCATTTGACCCATCCCCTTGTTCACCCCCTGGGAGGTGAGGGGAGCAGTGGGCAGCAGCGGCGCCGCGCCCGGGAGTCATTTTTGGTGATTTAACCCCCAATTCCAACCCTTGATGCTGAGTGCCAAGCAGGGAAGAATGCTGTTATGAGCTTTTAAACATAACCCGTTAACTGCTGCCAATCAAATGGTGAATAAGATACTCTTATAGGGTTCATATGTTTGTAAATCTGACTGTGATGAAGTCAGTGCCTCACCAGCCATCAACCTCACCGCACGTCACTGATATATATAAAGTAATACAACAACTGTAGATTTTATGGTCACAAACTGGCAGCTCAGTCAACAGAATTTGAACGCAAAAAACAGTAGTAGTTTTTTTCAATTTACAGTAATATGCCTGAAAGAACAACGTAAAATGTATTGTCATTTTTATTAATTTGATGGGTAGTTTGTTGTAAAGCTAAGTATTTTTTATTTATTTTTATTTGGACAAAAACATGTTTGGAAAGTATGATAATATACTGTAATATTTGTTGCAATAATGGATATTATTACCGTTTAAAAGGTATGCAATTTCAAGTAGTAGATATATTTATTCTGTCAAAATTAAGAAAATCAATTACATGTAGTGAGAAAATATTAAGTACTTTATTGACACATATCATTTCCAGGTGTTTGTTGATGTCGCGGGCCAGATCTGGCCCCCCGGGTCTTGAGTTTGACACCCCTGCCTTAATTCAAATGCTTGAAAGTCAAAACACTGAAATTATCGAAACATCATAAAACAAATGCTGCAAAAAACACACATAAAATGCTGCAAAAGCCAAAAAGACACACAAAGCCCCAAAAACAACTGCATGAGAGAAATGCCACAACAAGTTGTTTGCGCAAACATTAGCTGGACAAGAACGGATTGCTTTATAATGTTTACCAAAGATATGAAATCATAAATGTAGATATAAATGACGCCTGGCTAACTCTTGTTATCTTCTGTGAACCCACAGCATTTCTCTCATGCAGTTGTTTGTGTGTGTTTTTGGTATTTCCAGGACTTTTCTTTTTATCTTGCAGCGTTTATGTGATGGCTCCATGTTTAATTTACAGCATTTTCCCGTTGCTGGTGTTCTACGGTGTTTTTGTTTTTTAGAATTAAGTGGACCAAAAGCAACACACACTCGCACATGCACATCTGCACGCACACACAAACACACACACGACAAAATCCTGATGAAGCCTCTTTTGCCGCTACTAAAGTACATTATGCAATACTCAATTTTGTGACAACAAGCCCACTGCTTTGCAATTTGATCTACTTCTGACAGAGTTTTGAGAGTTTTGTTCAAAATGTAATTATAAAAGGAGTTTGGGATGAATTGGAGTTTTACATGTTTGTTTTTCAACTTGTTTGTATTAGTATTTGTTATATTG
>NC_084567.2:34285000-34327500 GCF_033978685.3 Nerophis lumbriciformis | reverse complement strand
TGCATTAAATACACTGCAAAAAGTCAGTGTTCAAAAAATAAAAAAATTAGGGGTATTTTATTTGAACTAAGCAAAATTATCTGCCAATAGAACAAGAAAATTTGGCTTGTCAAGACTTTCCAAAACAAGTCAAATTAGTGAACCCAAAAATACCTTCAAATAAGTATATTTTCACTAATAACAAGTGCACTTTTCTTCGTAGAAAAAAAAAAAGAGACCTTTTTGCTCAATATGTTGAAAAATATTCTTAAATTAAGTAAATGCTAGTGCCATTATCTTGACATAATGATATGCTCTCGGCATTAAATTTTTTGGAACCAGCAAAGTTATACTAAAAACTAATTTATTGTTCTTAATGGAAAGGCAACAAGGCAACCGCTTGTTACTCTCGGGGTCTCCTAGCCGCTCAGGCAAATCATATTGTCTAAAAATGCATTTTTCCATGGATAACATGACATCATCGTGCCAAGTGCGTGCTCTTTCAGTCAATTAGTGCGCATATATACAGCCCGGCCCCCGGCCAAAAATTTTTTAATTGTAATTTTGAAGAATTTATCTGAATGTGCATGAACTATTTCTGTTCAAAATAGTTTGAAATGTCACATGTTAAATGTTTAAATATTAACTGTCAGTTTACTGTACTGTGCCAACTGTACTACTATATGAGTACGTATTTTCTATTGTTTCATTGGAAATAAAACAGCAAAGTCCATTTGGCTGTCATCTGTTTTAATTATGAGACACAATTGTGTCAAAGTCATGATTTTTTTTTCATGCTTGAAATAAGAAATTATTACTTATACTTGTGAGTGTTGATGACACAGCTTTGCAACAGTTGATATTCTAGTTTCAAGCATGTTTTACTCAATATAGGTCATCAAATCTCAGCAATAAGCTGTAATATCTTACTGAGATCATGTAGGACCAAAACCCTTAAAAGACTCCAAAATAAAATTTGCTTAGTGAGAAGAATTATCTTATCAGACAGAAAATAAGCAAATATCACCCTTATTGGAGATATTTAATCTTACTTAGATTTCAGTTTTTGCAGTGTAAAGGTTGTGTTGCTAATTATTGATATATCTGAGGTCGCCAGAAACGCTGTCTCATTGCAGCACATCTCTTAGAACCTTTTTTACACTTTTATGTAATGAATATCCACTTCATTACATGTCAGGTGCTAAAATGTCTGCTGGAAAAAAGATTTAGCCTCTTTACTCTGCTCAATAAGCGCATTCAGTGAACGGTAATTACCGTATGCTTCCTACTGTATATTGCCGCCTTTTTTATGGAAAGCCAAACATTCACACAGGATGTAGAATTTTATCCGTCATGCATCATCTTAATTGCATCTTTTTATTCTGGGAAATCAATCATTGACACTTGCAATCCAGAGGTAGTACAGTGGTTTTACTTGATGTTTAGAACCTGTAAATATTCGTATCAACACAGGTCCTTGTATTGTCAAAGCATTGAATTGATCGTAACCGGACTGTAGATTGTCTGAGAAGAGGATACAACTGATAGTCTGTATCTTAACAACTGTCATTTTTCACCACAATAGAGCAAAGTCATCCTTGCCTAGGGTAAAAATATTCTTTGCAAACAAGTAATTATAGTCTGCAAATAATGTGTCGGTGCTGTCTAGAGCTTGGCAGACTAACAATGTTATGCTCTTCCATATCAGTAGGTGGCAGCCGGTAGCTAATTGCTTTGTAGATGTCGGAACATGGTATGTCGTGATCCCAATATGCAGACGACAGTGGGAGGCAGTATGCAGATGAAAAGGTATCTAATGCTAAAACCAAAAATAAGAAAAGGCATTGAAGCTTAAGGAACAAAACTAGAAACTGAACTGGCTACAAAGTAAACAAAAACAGAATGCTGGACAACAGCAAAGACTTACAGTGTGTTGAGCAAAGACGGCGTCCACAATGTACATCCGAACATGACATGACAATCAACAATGTCCCCACAAAGAAAAAGAAAAACAACTGAAATATTCTTGATTGCTAAAACAAAGTAGATGCGGGAAATATCGCTGAAAGGCAGACATTAAAAATAGGAAAAATACCAAAAAAAGAGAAAAAGCCACCAAAACACTGCACACAGGAAAACAGCAAAAAAGTCAAAATAAGTCAGGGCGTGATGTGACAGGTGGTGACAGTACACCTACTTTGAGACAAGAGCTATATTGATGCATGGTTGGTTATGGTTTAAAGTCATATCCAACAATTGCGACAACGACTTTTTACTGTCAACTGAGTTTTGTTTTTTAATGATTTCTGCTGGTGCTGTGCCTCCGCATTTTTTCAACGCAAAAAATGTGCCTCAACTCAAAAAAGGTTGAAAAACACTGTTATAGAGGATAATACTTTTCCAGGCCCTCGGACTAGCTGTCCTAATTAAGTCTGTGAGCATGAATTCATGAAGACTACACAGATCAGAGGCAAAACGTTTGCTGTTCCCACTGCAGGTCTATTTTGATTTTTTGTGGTGTATAATTTTTTATAGGGTCGTACGTTATACCGGTACTAGTATAGTACCGCGATACTAATGGCTCATATTCGGTACTGTACCGCCTCTAAAAAGTACCTTCGAGGTCGGTAAACACTAGAGATGTCCGATAATGGCTTTTTTGCCGATATCCGATATTCCGATATTGTCCAACTCTTAATTATTAATTATTATTATATATACAGTCGTGGAATTAACACATTATTATGCCTAATTTTGTTGTGATGCCCCGCTGGATGCATTAAACAATGTAACAAGGTTTTCCAAAAATAAATCAACTCAAGTTATGGAAAAAAATGCCAAAATGGCACTGCCATATTTATTATTGAAGTCACAAAGTGCATTCTTTTTTTTAACATGCCTCAAAACAGCAGCTTGGAATTTGGGACGTGCTCTCCCTGAGAGAGCATGAGGAGGTTGAGGTGGGCGGGATTTCTGGGAGTAGCGGGGGGGTGTATATTGTAGCATCCCGAAAGAGTTAGTGCTGCAAGGGGTTCTGGGTATTTGTTCTGTTGTGTTTATGTTGTGTTACGGTGCGGATGTTCTCTCGAAATGTGTTTGTCATTCTTGTTTGGTGTGGGTTCACAGTGTGGCGCATATTTGTAACAGGGCGGTATAGCTCGGTTGGTAGAGTGGCCGTGGCAGCAACTTGAGGGTTGCAGGTTCGATTCCCGCTCCCGCCATCCTAGTCACTGCCGTTGTGTCCTTGGGCAAGACACTTTACCCACCTGCTCCCAGTGCCACCCGCACTGGTTTAAATGTAACTTAGATATTGGGTTTCACTATGTAAAGCGCTTTGAGTCACGAGAGAAAAGCGCTATATAAATATAATTCACTTCCCTTCACATGGTGTTTAGAACTTGGAAATATTTTTATTCACACAGGTCCTTGTATTGTCAAAGCATTGAATTGATCGCAACTGTAGATTGTCGTAGATTGTCTGAGAAGAGGATACAACTGATTGTCTGTATCGTAACAACTGTCGTTTTGCACCACAATAGAGCAAAGTCATCCTTGCCTGGGCATGTCCCCTCTTATAGAGGATAATACTTTTCCAGGCCCTCGGACTCGCTGTCCTAATTAAGTCTGTGAGCATGAATTCATGAAGACTACACAGATCAACGTTTGCTGTTCCCACTGCAGGTCTATTCCGATTTTTTGTGATGTATCATTTTTTTATAGGGTTGTACGTTATACCGGTACTAGTATAGTACCGCGATACTAATGGCTCATATTCGGTACTGTACCGCCTCTAAAAAGTACCTTCGAGGTCGGTAAACACTAGAGATGTCCAATAATGGCTTTTTTGCCGATATCCGATATTCCGATATTGTCCAACTCTTAATTACCGATTCCGATATCAACCGATACCGATATATACAGTCATGGAATTAACACATTATTATGCCTAATTTTGTTGTGATGCCCCGCTGGATGCATTAAACCAGGGGTCGGCAACCCAAAATGTTGAAAGAGCCATATTGGACCAAAACTACAAAAACAAATCTGTCTGGAGCCGCAACAAATTAAAAGCCATATTACATACAGATAGTGTGTCATGAGATATACATTGAATTGAGATGACTTAAAGGAAACTAAATGAACTCAAATATAGCTACAAATTAGGCATAATGATGCAATATGTACATATAGCTAGCCTAAATAGCATCTTAGCATCGATTAGCTTGCAGTCTTGCAATGACCAAATATGTCTGATTAGCACTCCACACAAGTCAATAACATCAACAAAACTCACCTTTGTGCATTCAACGTTGGTGGACAAAATGAGACAGAAAAAGAAGTGGCATAAAACACGTCCTCGAAAGTCGGAGAAAGTTATACATGTAAACAAACCACGGTGAGTTCAATGACCGCCAAAATTAGTAGGACAAAACGGCGCTCGCCAAATACTTGAGTCAGTGAAGCATGTTTAATATAAACAATGTGCTTTATAACAATTAGGGAGGTTTGTGTCATGTTTGTCCTCCTACAGAAACCATATTAAAACAAAAAATATATTTTTTTCCCCTCATCTTTTTCCATTTTTCATACATTTTTGAAAAAGCTCCAGAGAGCCACTCGGGCGGCGCTAAAGAGCCGCATGCGGCTCTAGAGCCGCGGGTTGCCGACCCCTGCATTAAACAATGTAACAAGGTTTTCCAAAAATAAATCAACTCAAGTTATGGAAAAAAAATGCCAACATGGCACTGCCATATTTATTATTGAAGTCACAAAGTGCATTCTTTTTTTTAACATGCCTCAAAACAGCAGCTTGGAATTTGGGACGTGCTCTCCCTGAGAGAGCATGAGGAGGTTGAGGTGGGCGGGGTTGGGGATGGGTGGTTGGGTTGTGGTGGGGGGGTAGCGGGGGGTGTATATTGTAGCGTCCCGGAAGAGTTAGTGCTGCAAGGGTTTCTGGGTATTTGTTCTGTTGTGTTTATGTTGTGTTACGGTGCGGATGTTTTCCCGAAATGTGTTTGTCATTCTTGTTTGGTGTGGGTTCACAGTGTGGCGCATATTTGTAACAGTGTTAAAATTGTTTATACGGCCACCCTCAGTGTGACCTGTAGGGATGTGGACCAAGTATGCCTTGCATTCACTTGTGTGTGTGAAAAGCCGTAGATATTATGTGACTGGGCCGGCACGCAAAGGCAGTGCCTTTAAGGTTTATTGGCGCTCTGTACTTCTCCCTACGTCCGTGTACCACTCCAAAACAGCGGCGTTTTTAAAAAGTCATACATTTTACTTTTTGAAACCGATAATTTCCGATATCACATTTTAAAGCATTTATCGGCCGATAATATCGGCAATCCAATATTATCGGACATCTCTAGTAAACACAACCAGAATTATGTCGTACTTTAGGCGCACCGGGTTATAAGGCACACTGTTGATTTTTGAGAAAATTAAAGGATTTTAAGTGCGCCTTATAGTCCGAAAAATACGGTAGTCATTAGCGAGTCGCGAGTTGAAAGGCTGTTTGTGTTTCCTGTGTGTGTGTGTAAGCTGGCGCCCCCCGCTCTCCGCCCACAAATAATAACTGATGAGAGGGCTCACTGCGTTCAGTTAATTCTACTGTTAAACCAACACGCTCAGTGTCCTCCTGCTATGATGTCACTATGTCATAGTTCTTTTAAAACTTCCAATGCAAGCTGAACTGCATGGCTCAGTAAAAAAAAAAGAAGATTTGATTGATTTTTGTTTTCACACCTGCGTGCATCCGACTCGCCTGCAAACGATGGCAAGTGTCAAGATGTATGAAAATGTTTTGATAAAGGCTTGGCCGTGCAAAGACTGCAAACGACAGAAAAGCATGCAGAGTGGTTTAGTGTGTGGAGCAGCAGAGTAGTGGAATTATGTGAGAACGAGGCAGCGAGGCAGAGAGAAAGCTTAGAGATAGAGGGTGTAATCCTTTGGCCATCTGTTGCTCTCTCCCTTCTGCGCCTCCACCCGATCACATCCAACAGGCAGCACAGAGCGGAAGTGCACTACTGCCGGCAGCATTAGGGAAGTCTGCTGTCACTTCCTGTTCTAGTTATCCTGCAAAAACATTGCTTTCGTTGTATTTGGAATACAGCTTTTCATTCTCGTGGAGTGAGCTTCCTGACATCTTTTCTATTTGACTATTAACTCAGATTTCACTATGTGGACTACAGATTTAAGACACATCTCCTAATCAATAAATTAATCGACTAGGTCAGGGGTCGGCAACTCGCGGCTCCGGAGCCGCATGCGGCTCTTTGATCACTCTGATGTGGCTCAGCAGCTTACTTGCTGAACCCCCCCAATTTTCCCGTGAGACTTCCAGATTTCAGTGCCTCTCGCAGAAAACTCCCGGGATTAATATTCACCGATTTCACCCTTACAGCTATAATAAGGGCGTGCCATGATGATACAACATTTGGCGCTCTCTACAATCTGTATTAACAGCGTGCCAGCCCAATACTTGTTATACAATATACACCTTCTGCTTGCACACGTACGTGACAGCAAGGCATACTTGGTCAACAGCCACACAGGTTACACTGACGGTGACCATATAAAACAACTTTAACACTCTTACTAATAATGCGCCACACTTTGAACCAAAACCAAACAAGAATGACAAACACATTTCGGGAGAACATCTGCACCTTAACACAACATAAACACAACAGAACAAACACCCAGAATCCCATGCAGCCCTAACTCTTCCGGGCTAAATTGTACACCCAACCCTACCAAACCCCGCCACCCTCTACCCCCCCACCTCAACAACACCCCCCCCCCCCCCCCCCAAGAGATCAACATGAAGTAGGCTATCAAAAGACAAAAGATCAACAAGGCCTCAACATGGCAGTAGTGCAACAATTGTCAAATAGAATACCAATACTAAAAATAAATAAACTTTTTAAATAAAGCAGCCTACCGGTAAAAATAAAATTATGGTACCAAGTACCCAAGTATAAAACCCACCATCAAAACAGAACAATAATACTGTCACTTAAATAAAATAAAGGCTACAGTACTCCAAGTTTTAAATAAAGCAGCATACAGGAAAAATAAAATTATGGTACCAAATACTCTATAAAACCATCAAAACAATAATACTGCAGCAAACGCAACCCCAGTAGTATTTTAATCTAAATTATGCAAATAACAGCCCATGGGCGGCTATTTGGACATAGGCGGTTACTAGGAAGAGGCGGTTAATTCACAAAATGGGGTCAGACCCCGGGCGGCTATTAGGACATGGGCGGTTATTTGCCCAAGGGCATTTATTTGGTAATATACGGTATTTTAGCCCATAAATATTCAAATATTAAGCCCAATCATATGGAGGAGGTTAGAGGATAGATCAGGCCTGGGCAATTATTTTCACTTGGGGAGCCAAATTTAGAAAAAAAAAATGTGTCTGGGGGCTGGTATATCTATTTTTATGAACACTAATACTAGAGATGTCCAATAATATCGGACTGCCTATATTATCGGCCGATAAATGCTTTAAAATGTAATATCGGACATTATCGGTATCGGTTTCAAAAAGTAAAATGTATGACTTTTTAAAACGCCGCTGTGTACACGGACGTAGGGAGAAGTACATTTTGGCGAATTAAACGCCTTTCTAATATTCGCTCTCGGAGCGGTGACGTCACAACGTGGCGTCACATCGGGAAGCAATCCGCCATTTTCTCAAACACCGAGTCAAATCAGCTCTGTTATTTTCCGTTTTTTCGACTGTTTTCCGTACCTTGGAGACATCATGCCTCGTCGGTGTGTTGTCGGAGGGTGTAACAGCACGAACAGGGACGGATTCAAGTTGCACCAGTGGCCCAAAGATGCGAAAGTGGCAAGAAATTGGACGTTTGTTCCGCACACTTTACCGACGAAAGCTATGCTACGACAGAGATGGCAAGAATGTGTGGATATCTTGCGACACTCAAAGCAGATGCATTTCCAACGATAAAGTCAAAGAAATCTGCCGCCAGACCCTCATTGAATCTGCCGGAGTGTGTGAGCAATTCAGGGACAAAGGACCTCGGTAGCACGGCAAGCAATGGCGGCAGTTTGTTCCCGCAGACGAGCGAGCTAAACCCCCCTGGATGTCTTGGCTCACACGGCCCCGAAGATGATCAAGAGAAGAATATCGACCCTAGCTTCCCTGGCCTGCTGACATGAGGGTATGTCTCCAGAATATATTAATTGATGAAAATTGGGCTGTCTGCACTCTCAAAGTGCATGTTATTGCCAAATGTATTTCATATGCTGTAAACCTAGTTCATAGTTGTTAGTTTCCTTTAATGCCAAACAAACACATACCAATCGTTGGTTAGTGTCATGTCTGTGTGATCATGTTTTGTTTTAGTCATGTTCGGTTTTGTTTTTGGACTTTTTGTGCACTTTTGTTTGTTTTGTCACCATAGCAACCATTAGTTTTCACCTGTTACATCACGCACCTGTTTCACGTTTTGAGTCACGCACCTGTTTTTGTTAATCATGTCTGTAGTATTTAACTTCATTGTTTTCAGTTTGTTTTCCTGGCGACATCCCGGATTCATACCGCTGTCACACTCTTACCTCTGCGCACTTCATAGTCCATGCCAAGTAAGTTTTTTGTTTATTAATGCCACAGTTAGTGTTTTTGTTTAATTGTTCACAGTTTCTGCCTATGTGCAAGTTTTGTTTTCAATAGCCTAGTTTTGTACCTCCGCTTTTCGTTTGTACTTTTTTTTGATGTATTAAATAAATCATGTACTCACATTCCCGTCTCGCCCGAGCCAACTTTCCGTTGCCTTCTGGAAAAACTAAACCCATGGACCAAGTCATGACATTATGTCGCCAGCAAAACAAACTGAAAACAATGAACTTAAATACTACAGACATGATTAACGAAAACATGTGCGTGACAAAACGTGAAACAGGTGCGTGACGTGACAGGTGAAAACTAATGGTTGCTATGGTGACAAAACAAACAAAAGTGCACAAAAAGTCCAAAAACAAAACCGAACATGACTAAAACAAAACATGATCACACAGACCTGACAGTTAGAAGGCGATCGCCGAATTCGTCCTCGCTTTCTCCCGTGTCGCTGGCTGTCGTGTCGTTTTCGTCGGTTTCGCTTGCATACGGTTCAAACCGATATGGCTCAGTAGCTTCAGTTTCTTCTTCAATTTCGTTTTCGCTACCTGCCTCCACACTACAACCATCCGTTTCAATACATTCGTAATCTGTTGAATCGCTTAAGCCGCTGAAATCCGAGTCTGAATCCGAGCTAATGTCGCTATAGCTTGCTGTTCTTTCCGCCATGTTTGTTTGTGTTGGCTTCACTATGTGACGTCACAGGAAAATGGACGGGTGGTTAAAATCAGGCCCTCTGAAGCTTTTTTTAGGGATATTGCGTGATGGGTAAAATTTTGAAAAAAACTTTGAAAAATATAATAAGCCACTGGGAACTGATTTTTAATGGTTTTAACCATTCTGAAATTGTGATAATGTTCCCCTTTAAGTGAGAGAAAGGCAAGTAAATAACTGAAATTTAAAAAGGTGGACAGAAGCAAAGCCAACTAAATTGTGACCTCACCGGGTTTATGGAGATACTACTCAGATAGTCATCAGTTTCCGTCATTTAGGCCCAATCGTTTATTGCCCTCAGGCTGTTGTAGTACTGTTTGGTATAATGTCATGCAAATGACGAGAATGTGTGACTTAGAGGAAACACTAGTGGAATGCACCCCGAAAACACTTTTACTTTCTCTCTCCAACTTTCCACTGCTCATTTCCACAAACGAACTGACAAGACAAGAAATGCTTTAATTGTAGAGGTGATCTTAGTTGGGGTGTCAAGGACCACATGAAGGAAAATCTATTCTCACGCGGGCCGGACTGGTAAAATCATGGCATGATAATTTAAATATAAAGACAACTTCAGATTCTTTTCTTTGTCTTACTTTGGCCAAAAATAGAACAAGTGCATTCTGAAAATGTACATACTACAAATAATGCTCTTAAAGTTAAAAATACCAATGATTGTCACACACACACACACACACTAGGTGTGGGGAAATTATTCTCTGCATTTGACCCATCACCCTTGATCACCCCCTGGTAGGTGAGGGGAGCAGTGAGCAGCAGCGGCGGCCGTGCCCGGGAATCATTTTTGGTGATTTAACCCCCAATTCCAACCCTTGATGCTGAGTGCCAAGCAGGGAGGTAATGGCTCCCGTTTTTATAGTCTTTGGTATGACTCGGCCGGGGTTTGAACTCACAACCTACCGATCTCAGGGCGGACACTCTGATCACTAAGCCACTGAGTAGGTAGGTCTTGGCAAAATGCTTGACGTAAGTTAAAAACGCTGAGGAAAAATTGGTGAAGTTTCAAACACACCATGAAGAACACAATGAACTTAGACTTTGTCTCAGTGTTTTTTTTACAAAGCCATTAAACTTTAAGCACATCCTGTTTAGCATTCTAACATTGGCAGTTTATTCAAAGTAACCGATTGTTTCCACAAATCGCCGCATAGGTGCAATCCGCATACTGCCACAACACATTCATTCATCATCATTCACATATTACAATTATAATTAAACATGGTGTCAGTTATCAAAACGACACCATAGTGTTGTGATGTGGCGTTTGTGAACAGAGCCTGCCGGGACTTAAGACCTCGTTTTAATTCTTCCACCTTCTGTAGCCTCTGTTCCGTGTCCATATTCTCGTCTTTGTCTGTCTTAGACGTTTCATAGTGCCTTCTTAGATTATACACTGCAAAAAGTCAGTGTTCAAAAACAAGAAAGAAAATACAAAAATGAGGGGTATTTTATTTGAACTAAGCAAAATTATCTGCCAATAGAACAAGAAAATTCGGCTTGTCAAGACTTTCCGAAACAAGCAAAATCAGCTAACCTCAATGAACTCAAAAATACATTAAAATAAGTATATTCTCACTAATAACAAGTGCACTTTTCTTGGTAGAAAAAAAAAAAATTGACCTTTTTGCTCAATATGTTGAAAAATATTCTTAAATTAAGTAAATGCTAGTGCCATTATCTTCACATAATGATATGCGCTCGGCATCATGATTTTTTTTTTTCATGCTTGAAGTAAGAAATTATTACTTTAAAAAAGTAGTTTTATACTTGTGAGTAGAGATGTCCGCTAATGGCTTTTTTGCCGAGATCCCGATATTGTCCATCTCTTAATTACCGATTCCGATATCAACCGATACCGATATATACAGTCGTGGAATTAACACATTATTATGCCTAATTTTGTTGTGATGCATTAAACAATGTAACAAGGTTTTCCAAAATAAATCAACTCAAGTTATGGAAAAAAAATGCCAACATGGCACTGCCATATTTATTATTGAAGTCACAAAGTGCATCATTTTTTTTTAACATGCCTCAGAACAGCAGCTTGGAATTTGGGACATGCTCTCCCTGAGAGAGCATGAGGAGGTTGAGGTGGGCGGGGTTTTAGGGGTAGGGGGTAGCGGGGGGTGTATATTGTAGCGTCCCGGAAGAGTTAGTTCTGCAAGGGTTTCTGGGTATTTGTTCTGTCGTGTTTATGTTGGATCGGTTCGCAGCTGAGTGTGAAGCGACTGGGATGAGAATCAGCACCTCCAAGTCCGAGTCCATGGTTCTCGCCCGGAAAAGGGTGGAGTGCAATCTCCGGGTTGGAGAGGAGATCTTGCCACAAGTGGAGGAGTTCAAGTACCTCGGAGTCTTGTTCACGAGTGAGGGAAGAGTGGATCGTGAGATCGACAGGCGGATCGGTGCGGCGTCTTCAGTAATGCGGACGCTGTATCGATCCGTTGTGGTGAAGAAGGAGCTGAGCCGGAAGGCAAAGCTCTCAATTTACCGGTCGATCTACGTTCCCATCCTCACCTATGGTCATGAGCTTTGGGTTATGACCGAAAGGACAAGATCACGGGTACAAGCGGCCGAAATGAGTTTCCTCCGCCGGGTGGCGGGGCTCTCCCTTAGAGATAGGGTGAGAAGCTCTGCCATCCGGGGGGAGCTCAAATTAAAACCGCTGCTCCTCCACATCGAGAGGAGCCAGATGAGGTGGTTCGGGCATCTGGTCAGGATGCCACCCGAATGCCTCCCTAGGGAGGTGTTTAGGGCACGTCCGACCAGTAGGAGGCCGCGGGGAAGACCCAGGACACGTTGGGAAGACTATGTCTCCCGGCTGGCCTGGGAACGCCTCGGGGTCCCACAGGAAGAGCTGGACGAAGTGGCTGGGGAGAGGGAAGTCTGGGCTTCCCTGCTTAGGCTGCTGCCCCCGCGACCCGACCTCGGATAAGCGGAAGAAGATGGATGGATGGATGGTGTTTATGTTGTGTTACGGTGCGGATGTTCTCCCGAAATGTGTTTGTCATTCTTGTTTGGTGTGGGTTCACAGTGTGCCGCATATTTGTAACAGTGTTAAAGTTGTTTATACGGCCACCCTCAGTGTGACCTGTATGACTGTTGACCAAGTATGCGTAGCATTCACTTGTGTGTGTAAAAAACCGTAGATATTATGTGATTGGGCCGGCACGCAAAGGCAGCGCTTTAAAGGTTTATTGGCGCTCTGTACTTCTCCCTACGTCCGTGTACACAGCGGCGTTTTAAAAAGTCATAAATTTTACTTACCGATACCGATAATTTCCGATATTAAGTAAATGCTAGTGCCATTATCTTGACATAATGATATGCGCTCGGCATTACATTTCTTGAAACCAGCAAACTTATACTAAAACTAATATATTGTTCTTAATGGAAAGGCAACAAGGCAACCGCTTGTTACTCTTGGGGTCTCCTAGCCGCTCAGGCAAATCATATTGTCTAAAAATGCATTTTTCCATGGATAACATGACATCATCGCGCCAAGTGCGTGCTCTTTCAGTCAATTAGTGCACATATATACAGCCCGGGCCCCGGCCAAAACATTTTTTATTGTAATTTTGAAGAATTTATCTGAATGTGCATGAACTATTTCTGTTCAAAATTGTTAGAAATGTTAAATGTTTAAATGTTAACTGTCCGTTTACTGTATTGTGCCAACTGTACTACTATATGAGTACGTATGTTCTATTGTTTAATTGAAAATAAAACAGCAAAGTCCATTTGGCTGTCATCTGTTTTAATTATGAGACACATTTGTGTCAAAATCATGATTTTTTTTTTTCATGCTTGAAGTAAGAAATTATTACTTTAAAAAAGTAGTTTTATACTTGTGAGTGTTGATGACACAGCTTTGCAACAGTTGATATTCTAGTTTCAAGCATGTTTTACTCAATATAGGTCATCAAATCTCAGCAACAAGCTGTAATATCTTACTGAGATCATTTAGGACCAAAACACTTAAAACAAGTAAAACACTCTAACATAAAATCTGCTTAGTGAGAAGAATTATCTTATCAGACAGAAAATAAGCAAATATCACCCTTATTTGAGATATTTAATCTTACTTAGATTTCAGTTTTTGCAGTGTATTCTTTCATTACAGCCACACTTTCTCCACACAGGTTTGCTTTTTACCTCAGTGAACCTATCCTCTGCCTCCCACCTGGCTTGAAACCCCCTGTTCTCACCGTCCACCTTCCGTTTAGCCATTATTGGGGAGGGGGGTTGCTGAAAGTTGATATCTACTCTGAATGCTGATGAATAATGAAACCGAGGCCCACTTGTGGCGCTGCAGTGAGTTCACAGGCTACCGTTGCATTGTGGGAAATCGAGTATTGGTGCGTGCAAAACAGCAGCAAGCGGCAGTGGCCTGCGGGCCGGTTCTAATACTAATCTAATATCATCCCGGGGGTCATAGATAATTCATTCGCGGGCCTTGACTTTGACACCTACGCCTTAGTATAGGGCTGGGCGATATATCGATATACTCGATATATCGCAGGTTTTTCTCTGCGATATAGAAAATTACTATTTCGTGATATTCGAGTATACGTTCTCACACAGTTGCTTTTAGCTGCGGGCATTACACTACAGGCGTTTCTCCCTTTTTCTTGTCTCTCCTTCTCACAGAGACGTAAACAAGCGCACCTTCTTACATACGTCACATACGTCACGTGTGCAATGCCTATGGCGTCACATTAGTGCCAAAAATCCGAGCGCATAAAAACTGTTATCACGCGCTGATTCTCCACTTCGTGCGCGCGCGCGACACCCTTTTGCGCGCGCGCAGAAAGGCACCGCGCGCGCGCAAAAGGCACCACGCGCGCGCAAAAGGCACCACGCGCGCGCAAAAGGCACCACGCGCGCGCAAAAGGGTGTCGCACGCGCGCACGAAGTGGAGAATCAGCGCCCGATAACAGTTTTTATGCGCTCAGATTTATGCGGTGTCTTTCTGCGCGCGCGCGGTGCCTTTCTGCGCGTGGTGCCTTTCTGCGCGCGCGCCGTCTTGGTCTGTGCGCGCTCTGTGTACTTCTGGCATCTCTCCTCGCGCTGTCATGTTTCTTTTTGGCACTTTGAGGGCGGGTATGCTTAGACGGCCCCTCCTTTCTGATTGGCTCTGAGCATTTTTCATATGACCAATCATTCTCCAGCGTAGCAACATTGTAGCCATCTTACCTCGGACAGCTAGCCTCAATCATTACATTGATGTCAATGGTACATGTACTAATTAAATTACCATAACTTCCTCGGTTTTCGACCAATTTACAAACGGTTTGCCTTGTTACAAATCTTATTACATGTAGATATGACATAGGATGCTGTACCTGTTGAAATTACCTCTTCGCTTTAAAAAAAAAAAAGACTTAATTGTGCAACATAGTTGTGTAGGGTCAGTGTTAGTCAGTTCTCTGATTATTTTAAACGGTTTCAGAATACATTATTAAAAGCTATTTTTAAGATTTTAAAAACAAAATTCAAAGATTATTTCATTAATTTTATGGCTGAATCAAAAGAAATTCCATAAATTAGAAAACAAATGTTCAAGAAGAAGTGAAAATATAAAATAATGTTATGGTTGGATGTTATTGCTGGTGGACCAGTTCTGGCTGAAAGATGTGATTATGGTGTTTGTTGTCTTATTATTTATTTGGCTCACATTTTGTATTACCCTGTATTGTGTTTATGTGGTATGAAATAACCTTCATCAGCGCGCGACATTTTTTTTATCCACTTCTTCCTCCGTAAATCTTGATACATATTGACGATGACCCGCCCTGCTGTACTTCTGATTGGCTCTGAGCATTTTTCAGCATTTTTCGCCTGACCAATCAGAAAGAAGGGGCCGTCTAAGCATACCCGCCCCCAAAGTGCCAAAAAGAAACATGACAGCGCGAGGAGAGATGCCAGGAGTACACAGAGAGCGCGCAGACCAAGACGGCGCGCGCGCAAAAAGGCGCCGCGCGCGCGCAGAAAGGCACTGCGCGCACGCAAAAAGGCACCACGCGCGCGCAAAAGGGTGTCGTTTTTATGCGCTCTGATTTTTGGCACTAATGTGACGCCATACGCCCTCCCCGAGCAGAGAGGTAGCTACATGGGTAACATTAGCTGTGATGCTAACGGTGTGTTGCGAGTGGTAATACGAGAGAAAGAAGGTGCGAATCTGGTAACAAATGGAGGAAGAATTAATTGTTGTGATGATTTCAAATTACCGTAAATTTTGAACTATACAAAGTAGAGATGTCAGGCGATATTATCGGCCGATAAATGCTTTAAAATGTAATATCGGAAATTATCGGTATCGGGTTTTTTATTATCGGTATCGTTTTTTTTTTTTTTTTTTTTTTTTTTTTATTAAATCAACATAAAAAACACAAGATACACTTATAATTAGTGCACCAACCCAAAAAACCTTCCTCCCCAATTCACACTCATTCACACAAAAGGGTTGTTTCTTTCTGTTATTAATATTCTGGTTCCTACATTATATATCAATATATATCAATACAGTCTGCAAGGGATACAGTCCGTAAGCACACATGATTGTGCGTGCTGCTGGTCCACTAATAGTACTAACCTTTAACAGTTAATTTTACTCATTTTCATTAATTACTAGTTTCAATGTATTTTTATATTGTTTTACTTTTTTTTTTATTCAAGAAAATGTTTTTAATTTATATATCTTATTTTGTTTTATTAAATTTTTTTAAAAAGTACCTTATCTTCACCATACCTGGTTGTCCAAATTGGGCATACTAATGTGTTAATTCCACGACTGTATATATCGGTTGATATCGGTATCGGTTGATATCGGTATCGGTAATTAAAGAGTTGGACAATATCGGATATCAGCAAAAAGCCTTTATCGGACATCCCTATTAATTACCTAGAAAAAAAGCACGGGGTGCATCGTCTGGCGGTGGTTCGGCTTCAAGCGGGAATATGTTGAACAATTATGCGGCAAAAGAGTTGCTACAAAAAGTAGCATTACTGCTAATTTTTTGCATTATTTGAAAAGTCACCCGCTAGAGAATGAAGAGTGCTTGAAACTGCATGTCAACATCTCCGTTCGGTGCCACACCCACAAAATGCCAAGCAACAATTTCCACATCAACACCTATTGAAAAAACAATCAACAACATAGGGAGATAACGTCCGCAGGAACCTACCACATAGCGAAGGACATACACTATTTGATTTCCTATTATGCAGCTCATTTTTATTTGACAGTTTTTGAAATATCTTGTGTGACATCATGCACAAAAGTGCACTTTATTTGTTTTAAAGTATTATAGTGGCGTTCTGTACAAAAAGTGCACTTTAATTTAGTGTTGTTTTGATACGTCATCTTAGTGACATCATGCACAAAAGTGCACTTTATTTGTTTTAAACTATTGTAGTGGCGTTCTGTACAAAAAGTGCACTTTAATTTAGTGTTGTTTTGATATGTCATCTTAGTGACATCATGCACACAAGTGCACTTTATTTGTTTTAAACTATTGTAGTGGCATTCTGTACAAAAAGTGCACTTTAATTTAGTGTTGTTTTGATATGTCATCTTAGTGACATCATGCACAAAAGTGCACTTTATTTGTTTTAAACTATTGTAGTGGCATTCTGTACAAAAAGTGCACTTTAATTTAGTGTTGTTTTGATATGTCATCTTAGTGACATCATGCACAAAAGTGCAATTTATTTGTTTTATACTATTGTAGTGGCGTTCTGTACAAAAAGTGCACTTTAATTTAGTGTTGTTTTGATATGTCATCTTAGTGACATCATGCACAAAAGTGCACTAATAGCTTGTTTTAAAATGTCTCTGACAATCTTGCACTTTCTGTTTTGGAAATGACATGAATGTTTGTGCCACTGCCTAATAACTGTTTAATAAATACACTTTTGCTAAATTGACTTAGTTGTGATTTCCCTCTCTGCATGAAATGACATGAATGTTTGTGCCACTGCTTAATAACTGTTTAATAAATACACTTTAATAAATACACTTTAATTTAATTTAATTTAAGTTAATTTAATTTAATTTAATTTAATTTAATTAATTTAATTTAATTTAATTTAATTTAATTTAATTTAATTTAATTAATTAATTTAATTAATTAATTAATTAAATTAAAATACAATTTAATTTAATTTTAATTTAATAATTTAATTTAATTTAAGTTAATTTAGTTTAATAAATACACTTTTTTTTTAATAAATACACTTTTGCTAAATTGACTTAGTTGTGATTTCCCTCTCTGCATGAAAGTTTAAAATGAGCATATATTAATGCAGTATGAAGAAGAATGTTTTAATGTAGACACATAGAATCATCATACTGCTGTGATTATATGCATCAAGTGTTCATTCAAGGCTAAGGCAAAATATCGAGATATATATCGTGTATCGTGACATGGCCCAAAAATATCGAGATATTGATAAAAGGCCATATCGCCCAGCCCTACCTTAGTATAAGCACTTTGGGGCTATTGGTTCATAATTCGTATATTATGGTATCAATAATTATAGGGGTCAAGATTTGCATTTCCACCTCAGGGTGTGCGTCAATTCTGTACATAGAGCTTGTGTGACATCATAATCTACCAGTGAAACAGCCTGTAATTGGCCAACACATACGGTGCAGTGTGCTAACAGTGCTTACATCCAAAACATTCAAAATCTCATCCATCAGGATTAGAGATGGCCGATAATATCGGACTGCCGATATTATCGGCCGATAAATGCTTTAAAATGTAATATCGGAAATTATCGGTATCGGTTTTAAAAAGTAAAATTTATGACTTTTTAAAACGCCGCTGTACACGGACGTAGGGAGAAGTACAGAGCAGTTGCTTCTCCCAGTCATACTTGCCAACCCTCACGATTTTCCCGGGAGACTCCCGAATTTCAGTGCCCCTCCCGAAAACCTCCCGGGGCAACCATTCTACCGAATTTCTCCCGATTTCCACCCAGACAACTATTGGGGGCGTGCCTTAAAGGCACTGCCTTTGCGTGCCGGCCCAATCACATAATATCTACGGCTTTTCACACACACAAGTGAATGCAAATGCACACTTGGTCAACAGCCATACAGGTCACACTGAGGGTGGCCGTGTAAACAACTTTAACACTGTTACAAATATGCGCCACACTGTGAACCCACACCAAACAAGAATGACAAACACATTTCAGGAGAACACACAACATAAACACAACAGAACAAATACCCAGAATCCCTTGCAGCACTAACTCTTCCGGGACGCTACAATATATGCACCCCCCTCCACCCCAACCCCTCCCCCCCAACCCCACCCACCTCAACCTCCACATGCTCTCTCAGGGAGAGCATGTCCCAAATTCCAAGCTGCTGTTTTGAGGCATGTTAAAAAAAAAAAGCACTTTGTGACTTCAATAATAAATATGGCAGTGCCATGTTGGCATTTTTTTTCCATAACTTGAGTTGATTTATTTTGGAAAACCTTGTTACATTGTTTAATGCATCCAGTGGGGCATCACAACAAAATTAGGCATAATAATGTGTTAATTCCACGACTGTATATATCGGTATCGGTTGATATCGGAATCGGTAATTAAGAGTTGGACAATATCGGATATCGGCAAAAAAGCCATTATCGGGACATCTCTAATCAGGATCATCCGTAAATGTTATGAATGTCACGTTTTGTTTTTACACCAATCAAATTCAGATTGGAGAGAAACAAGCGTAATAATAGCAATTGTGCAGAAAAGTGGATCAGTTTGTGTTGGATATTTTATAAGCCAATAGATAGGCTCCAACACCCCCCGCGACCCAGAAAGGGATAAGCGGTAGAAAATGGATGGCTGGATGGAGAATCACAATGATTCCTCAACTGAACGAGATTGCACCATTTTGTGGAAGAGAAATAGAAGTTGTTGTAGTGATTGCGCTCTGAAACAGCTGGAGATGTTCCATGGAAATATGTATGTGACGTTTGTGGCCCCGGCATACCATTTTGGCCCATCTGCGATCCAAGGCTCCAGAGGTTTAGTAGGTTGAACACTGCCACAGCAATCACTATTAATCCCCTCTTAAGCACATCACAATCCCACGGATATTGTTGTATAGCTACATCAAGGGAATACAGCTGGAAGGTCTAAAAATAAAACAAACCAAAACTCTTTTTTTAAACAAGAGTTTTGGTTTTGTTTCTTTTTTGTACCCTTTTGCCCCACTCCTCTTTTGATGGTTTAATGTGATAATTTGAGTTGTCTGTTGTTGTATAAAGGGAGTGGAACACTTACCCTATATTGCCAAAAGTACTTGGCCACCCATCCAAATGATGAGAATCAGGTGTCCTAGTCACTTGGCCCGGCCACAGGTGTATAAAAATCAAGCACTTAGGCATGGAGACGGTTTCTACAAACATTTGTGAAAGAATGGGCCGCTTTCAGTGATTTCCAGCGTTGGAACTGTCATAGGATGCCACCTGTGCAACAAATCCAGTCGTGAAATTTTCTCGCTCCTAAATATTCCAAAGTCAACTGTTGGCTTTATTATAAGAAAATGTAAGGGTTTGGGAACAACAGCAACTCAGCCACCAAGTGGTAGGCCACGTAAACTGACAGAGAGGGGTCAGCGTATGCTGAAGCGCATAGTGCAAAAAGGTCTCCGAGTTGCTACAGAGCTCCAAACTACATGTGACCTTCCAATTAGCCCACGTACAGTACGCAGAGAGCTTCATGGAATGGATTTTCCATGGCCGAGCAGCTGCATCTAAGCCATACATCACTAAGTCCAATGCAAAGCGTGGGATGCAGTGGTGTAAAGCACGTCACTACTGGACTCTAGAGCAGAGGAGACGCCTTCTCTGGAGTGATGAATCACACTTTTCCATCTGGCAATCTGATGGACGAGTCTGGGTTTGGAGGTTGCCAAGAGAACGGTACATTTCGGACTGCATTGTGCCGAGTGTGAAATTTGGTGGAGGAGGAATTATGGTGTGGGGTTGTTTTTTATGAGTTAGGCTTGGCCCCTTAGTTGCAGTGAAAGGAACTTTGAATGCTTCAGGATACCAAAACATTTTTGGACAATTCCATGCTCCCAACCTTGTGGGAACAGTTTGGAGCGGGCCCCTTCCTCCTCCAACATGACTGTGCACCAGTGCACAAAGCAAGGTCCGTAAAGACATGTATGACAGAGTTTGGTGTGGATGAACTTGACTGGCCTGCACAGAGTCCTGACCTGAACCCAATAGAGCACCTTTGGGATGAATTAGAACAGCGACTGAGAGCCACCTCACCAATACGCTTTTGGAAGAATGGTGGAAAATTCCTATAAACACACTCCGCAACCTTGTGGACAGCCTTCCCAGAAGAGTTGAAGCTGTAATAGCTGCAAAAGGTGGACCGACATCATATTGAACCATATGGGTTAGGAATAGGATGGCACTTCAAGTTCATATGTGAGTCAAGGCAGGTAGCCAAATACCTTTAGTAATATAGTGTATAATACCTTAACTACGAATGCACTCTGTATTTTTCTCAAGCCGTTTGTCATGTTCCACATATAGATAACGTTCTGCTACTCAAGACCGATATCGATAAACAATTATACCTTTTTATTGCTTGTTTTTTTTTGTTTTTTTTAAATATGTACCTTTCTAAAATGTTTGAAGTGTTGAAGCATGATGTGTTTTCCCTCCCTGCAGAATGTTTGCAGAACACTTGGTGCAAATAGCACAACAAATATTTTCCTCCGAAACAGTTAAAAAGTCTCACATGATCGACACAATGTTTGTTTACAGCGAGCTCAGGAGAAGTTTTGAAGGAGCGCTTGATTTACTCACTGCTAGAGGACAATGCGGGTAATTCCGCATCGTTGGATGTCGGTCCACCTTTTGCAGCTATTACAGCTTCAACTCTTCCGGGAAGGCTGTCCACAAGGTTGCGGAGTGTGTTTACAGGAATTTTTGACCATTCTTCCAAAAGCGCATTGGTGAGGTCACACACTGATGTTGGTCGAGAAGGCCTGGCTCTCAGTCTCTGTTCTAATTCATCCCAAAGGTGTTTTATCGGGTTCAGGTCAGGACTCTGTGCAGGCCAGTCAAGTTCATTCACATCAGACTCTGTCATCCATGTCTTTATGGACCTTGCTTTGTGCACTGGTGTCCGCTGTACCTCTCTCTGTCAGTTTACGTGGCCTACCACTTGGTGGCTGAGTTGCTGTTGTTCCCAAACTCTTCCATTAACAGTGGTCGGCAACCTTTACCAGTCAAAGAGCCATTTTGACCAGTTTCACAAATTATAGATAACAATGGGAGCCGCAAACATTTTTGAAATTTTAAATGAAATAACACTGCTTACAAAAGTTTTTATTTTGCTTTGTGCTATGTATAAACCAGGGGTCTCAGACACGCTGCCCATACCTTATATGGAATTTTTAAGCAGGTGCGGCACGCAGGTTTTTAAATGAACAGCGGTTGTCAGCGTCATGCGTGTCGTGATGATACAGCATATAGCGCCCACTACAACCAGTGTGCCTGATCAGCCATATGTTGAATGGGGCTCCCGCTTGCTCACGTAGGTGACAGCAAGGCATACTTACTCAACAACCACACAGGTTACACTGACGGTGACGGTATAAAAAAACTTTAACACTCTTACTAATAATGCGCCACACTGTGAACCCACACCAAACAAGAATGACAACCGTAACACAACATAAACACAACAGGACAAATACCCAGAATCCCATGCAGCCCTAACTCTTCCGGGCTACATTATACACCCCCGCTACCAAACCCCGCCCACCTCAACCAACACACAGAGAGGGGGGGTTGATGTGTGAGGGAGAGCAGGCTTGGGATGGGGGCGGGGTTTGGTGGTAGCAGGGGTGTATAATGTAGCCCGGAAGAGTCAGGGCTGCATGGGATTCTGGGTGTTTGTTCTGTTGTGTTTATGTTGTGTTAAGGTGCAGATGTTCTCCCGAAATGTGTTTGTCATTCTTGTTTGGTTTTGGTTCAAAGCGTGGCGCATTATTAGTAAGAGTGTTAAAGTTGTTTTATATGGTCACCGTCAGTGTAACCTGTGTGGCTGTTGACCAAGTATGCCTTGCTGTCACGTACGTGTGCAAGCAGAAGATGTATATTGTATAACAAGTGTTGGGCTGGCACGCTGTTAATACAGCTTGTAGAGGGCGCAAAATGTTGTACCATCATGGCACGCCCTTATTATAGCTGTAAGGGTGAAATTCGGTGAATATTAATCCTGGGAGTTTTCTGCGAGAGGTACTGAAATCCGGAAGTCTCACGGGAAAATTGGGGGGTTCAGCAAGTAAGCTGCTGAGCCGCATCAGAGTGATCAAAGAGCCGCATGCGGCTCCGGAGCCGCGGGTTGCCGACCCCTGTCTTATAATAAAGCCGACAGTTGACTTTGGAATATTTAGGAGCGGGGAAGTTTCACGACTAACCCCACTCAACCCCAAACTTTTTAAATAGAGGAGATAAACCTTTGGAGTCATAACAAGTTCTTCCTCAGGCCACAGACTTATTTGGGCTGAATCAAAAGCACCAACGTGATGCACTCAGTTTTGCTCCAATTGCTCCAAAACACGATTAATCCACAGTCAGTTTTACACAGAAGGATATAGTCAACAAACAGATAATTGACTACATCCTCCTAAAACCCACTGTCCTCTGTAGTGCACACTTGTTTTTGGTCTTTTTCTTTTGCGCACACCAGACAGCAACACTAATGAATAATTGGTGTTTATTTGAATGTAGCTACACATTGAGTGGCCCTGCTACTGGAGTTGATGTCATGAACCTGCTTTCTGCGTGTGTGTGCCTTTCTTTGTGCGTACTATTCATGCGTCATGAGTCATGGCTCCTTTTGTCAGCATCAATTAAAGGGTAAGGCCTCAATAACAAACCATTGATGCCATTCTCTTTTTAAAAGACAAGTTCCTGTTCTTACCAGTATGTAAACATGGTTTCGGATATAATATTCCCACCATGTTATGTCATAAACTAGAAGTCTAACTAAGTTATTCTATGCTCTTTTGTTTGCAGTGAAAAAAGCCAAGCTCCAGGGACCTGCAGGTGAGTCCTGTTCTAATATTCCACCTCTTCCCCCGTCACAAATTTCCAGTGTTTACATTAGGTTGAAAGCTTTGTTTGCTGGCCGAGTTGAGATTAAATGTGCCTCACATGGGGTAAATTATTCATCGGTGGATTAACACCCGCTGGGAAGCTTTTATCACGCTAACTGTAATTTTCAAAGATGCAATATGTTGAGATAATTTGAGGGTGTGGACTCAAATTTGTAGTCCTGTCCTTGCCCACGTATAAACGTTTACTGCGAATTAGGGCTGGACGATTATGGCAAAAACAATAATCACGATTATTTTTTATTGATATTCTTACACATTTTTTGATTAATTTGAGAACACAAGTGTTTAATAAATCACCAAAATTTTTAATTATAGTTATAAAACGGATATAAATGAGTAACGAATAAACCACAACAAGTTCAGTTCAGTTTCAGTTTATTTCGAACATGCATATGCAAACCCTGTTTCCATATGAGTTGGGAAATTGTGTTAGATGTACCGTATTTTTCGGACTATAAGTCGCAGTTTTTTTCATAGTTTGGCCGGGCTCCAGTGCGATTTATATATTTTTTTCCTTCTTTATTATGCATTTTCGGCAGGTGCGACTTATACTCCGGAAAATACGGTAAATATAAACCAGTGACGTGCGGTGAGGTTGATGGCTGGTGAGGCACTGACTTCATCACAGTCAGATTTACAAACATATGAACCCTAAAGAGTATCTTATTCACCATTTGATTGGCAGCAGTTAACGGGTTATGTTTAAAAGCTCATACCAGCATTCTTCCCTGCTTGGCACTCAGCATCAAGGCTTGGAATTGGGGGTTATTAAATCACCAAAAATTATTCCCGGGTGCGGCGCCGCTGCTGCCCACTGCTCCCCTCACCTCCCAGGGGGTGAACAAGGGGATGGGTCAAATGCAGAGGACAAATTTCATTACACCTAGTGTGTGTGTGACAATCATTGGTACTTTAACTTAACTTTAACTTGACACATACAAACTGTATCACACAAAAAAGCACATTTAATAAAAAAAACGTTATTATGGTCTTACCTTTACTTATAAATGAAGTTCATGTGCCGCAACTAAAGCCCTCACTTAAACTTTCCACGTGCAAGATTGAATCTATTTAAAAAAGTGTAACCGAGGGTTTATAAATGTCGCCTATACTGTATGAAACTACAAAATAACAAACACGGAGGCTCCAGTTTACACGAGGACCACTTTATTTACCTTCTTTCAAAAACTTCCGCTCCACTCCAACGTGTCGTCACTTCCGCTCTAAGCGCCTTCAAAATAAGAGCTCAAGGCATATACTGTATAACAGCGCATAACAGGAACTTAACATCACAAAGAGGAAAGCCCATAAAAATAGGTTACAAAAGTTATTTAATAAGAAGCCAAAAAGTGCAAAAACAATAATGTTCGTGTTGGAGGAGTTGTGAATTAGATACACCTGCAGTCTGCAGGTGTACCTAATGTTGTGGCCCTGCAGTCATTCACAACTCCTCCAACACGAACATTATTGTTTTTGCACTTTTTGGCTTCTTATTAAATAACTTTTTTAAATAGATTCAATCTTGCACGTGGAAAGTTTAAGTGTGGGCTTTAGTTGATATAACACTCCCGTCAGGGGTTGCCGTGCATTCTACGGCGGGGGTGCAGGAGGCGAGCCTCAGCCAGTGCGTCTTTTGCAGCCGTTTTATGATCGCTCAGCACAAGAAATACTTTACACACATACAGTTGTTGACAAAATACACTGTACATTATATACCTCAGCTAACTAAACTATGGAAATGTATAATATAATTCATATAGCAATACAGTCTCACTGCACAGCAGGCCAGCAGTTAGCCGAGTCATTGCGCAATCCATGGTGAGGCACAATTGAGCGACGTGCCTCAACAGGCTGCTGATCACTGCGCCGTCTCTTCTCAGTATTTGAACGGCAAATGTGAAAATTCAGCGATTTTAAATAAAAATAATCTAAAACGGGTGAAGTTGAATGGAAAATAACATTATAGTATAATCACTGGATACATATAACAATTTAATAAAAAAAATATTTTTACATTTTTTTTCTTTCCATGATGGCAGGTGAGGCCCCGCCTCACCTGCCTCTAGTGACTGCACGTCACTGATATAAACGGAATACAATGATTTGCAAATAATTTTCAACCCATATTCAGTTGAATATGCTACAAAGACAACATATTTGATGTTCAAACTGATAAACATTTTTTTTTGTTGCAAATAATCATTAACTTTAGAATTTGATGCCAGCAACACGTGACAAAGAAGTTGGGAAAGGTGGCAATAAATACTGATAAAGTTGAGGAATGCTCATCAAACACTTATTTGGAACATCCCACAGGTGTGCAGGCTCATTGGGAACAGGTGGGTGCCATGATTGGGTATAAAAACAGCTTCCCAAAAAATGCTCAGTCTTTCACAAGAAAGGATGGGGCGAGGTACACCCCTTTGTCCACAACTGCGTGAGCAACCACCCAAGTGGAGGGAGTTTGGCTGGAAAAGTTTGATCAGATTTTTTATTACACCTTCTCAGAAGTCTCACTATGATAACAACTCCCCTGCCTGCTGGAGACATTGTGGGAATTCAAATGCAAATCACTACCATGTTTTCTGGGACTGCTGCACCATAAAGGACTATTGGAAAGAGATACACCCAGCTCTACAGGATATTTTCAAACGTGAAATACCCCTCGAAAGTAAAACTTTGTTTTTTGGACATGTACCTCAGGACTGGCTGAAGAAAGATAAACACTTAATGAATATCCTACTGGTGGCTTGTAAAAAGACCATTACTAGGAAATGGATATCCCAGGAGAGCCCAACTTTGAAGCAATGGATGGAAACAACAATGGACATATATAAAATGGAGAAGATAACTGCCTTTATTAATTGTAAATTGGAGAAATTTACTTCATACTGGGAAAATTGGGTCAACTATGTCACGCTCCATAAACCTGACTTCAATTTTTCAAATTAGTGATTGTATTGCCAAAAAGAAAGGGAAAGAAAAAAGAGAAAAAGAAAAAAAGGGGATTACTCCCTACAAGTGTATATGTATGTTAGGGATGTCCCGATCCGATATTTGGATCGGATCGGCTGCCGATATTTGCCAAAAATTGCGTATAGTCTGCCATCTACTCGTCACACTCATCATTACACCATGTACCAAATAAAATTGCTTCGGGGTCAGTAAGCACAACCAAAATTATGCCGTACATTAAGCGCACCGGGTTATAAGGTGCAATGTCGATTTTTGAGAAAATGAAAGATTTTAAGTGCGCCTTATAGTCCGAAATATACAGTAATTAATTCACAACGTATTCTTCTTTGCCTATATGTGTTTATCTTTACAGTTTACTTAAGAGTTGACTCGAGAGCTCTTGCTGCTCAATACAAATCCCCATGTTCTCCACCTATACAAATCCCTAAAGTTGAACTATATACCTCCTTTAAGCCTCGTGACGTGTCGTTGGTATGTCAACACTGGCTTTAAGTGTGACATTTTACTCTTGCTGTTCGTACCAAACTGACCTTACGGACGAGGTAATTTTCCTGGAGTTTATTTGTGATCCTTTGTCGTGTTTTTCCACTGTGGCATGAGCGACTCTGTTTTCATAATTACTTTCTGACAGCCTCGTCTGTCATTGGACCACACCACGTGCAACACCTGGCCCAAAGCAAACATAGATCATTCACTTAATGACCTTGTCTCTCATAAGCAAAATGTAAACATGAGTGATTTTCTCGTGACTAGTAAGTTTTAAACACCAGAAGTTCCATTTGTGTCATACAGCATTACCATATGAAACATGTTTGTTTTGTTTAAGAAGTGTCTGTAGAAGATGATTAAAGTAATCACATTTTATTATGGTTCATGGTTTGGTTTGAATTTATTTTGAACATGCGTACAATTACAACATGATGCATCATCATTTCCAGTTTCTCAACATGTTCGAAAAGAAGTAGGCAGAAGCAAGGCTTATTTAATCCTGCACCTTTTCCATTTCATAGCAATTGCTAACACTTGTATTCACTTCCTGTTCTCAATTTGTACACAATGTACTCCATAAATAACACAATTGTAAAGAAATAAATGAATAAATAAATAAATAAACAGTGAAGTAAATTGTATTTCATATAGTGAGATGAATCAGATTATCTCATTTTAAATAAATTCAAAATTCAACTTTGAGTTTGAACAGTTTCTTAAAGGGGAACATTATCACCAGACCTATGTAAGCGTCAATATATACCTTGATGTTGCAGAAAAAAGACCATATATTTTTTTAACCGATTTCCGAACTCTAAATGGGTGAATTTTGGCGAATTAAACGCCTTTCTAGTATTCGCTCTCGGAGCGATGACGTCATCGGGAAGCAATCCGCTATTTTCTCAAACACCGAGTCAAATCAGCTCTGTTATTTTCCGTTTTTTCGACTGTTTTCCGTACCTTGGAGACATCATGCCTCGTCGGTGTGTTGTCGGAGGGTGTAACAACACGAACAGGGACGGATTCAAGTTGCACCAGTGGCCCAAAGATGCGAAAGTGGCAAGAAATTGGACGTTTGTTCTGCACACTTTACCGACGAAAGCTATGCTACGACAGAGATGGCAAGAATGTGTGGATATCCTGCGACACTCAAAGCAGATGCATTTCCAACGATAAAGTCAAAGAAATCTGCCGCCAGACCCCAATTGAATCTGCCGGAGTGTGTGAGCAATTCAGGGACAAAGGACCTCGGTAGCACGACAAGCAATGGCGGCAGTTTGTTCCCGCAGACGAGCGAGCTAAACCCCCTGGATGTCTTGGCTCACACCGTCCCTTATGCCACCGAAGATGATCAAGAGAAGAATATCGACCCTAGCTTCCCTGGCCTGCTGACATGAGGGTACGTCTATAGAATATATTAATTGATGAAAATTGGGCTGTCTGCACTCTCAAAGTGCATGTTGTTGCCAAATGTATTTCATATGCTGTAAACCTAGTTCATAGTTGTTAGTTTCCTTTAATGCCAAACAAACACATATCAATCGTTGGTTAGAAGGCGATCGCCGAATTCGTCCTCGCTTTCTCCCGTGTCGCTGGCTGTCGTGTCGTTTTCGTCGGTTTCGCTTGCATACGGTTCAAACCGATATGGCTCAATAGCTTCAGTTTCTTCTTTGCTACATGCCTCCACACTACAACCATCCGTTTCAATACATGCGTAATCTGTTGAATCGCTTAAGCCGCTGAAATCCGAGTCTGAATCCGAGCTAATGTCGCTATAGCTTGCTGTTCTATGCGCCATGTTTGTTTGAGTTGGCTTCACTATGTGACGTCACAGGAAAATGGACGGGTGTTAGAGATGCGCGGTTTGCGGACAAAACCGCGGAGTCCGCGGATTATCCGCGGGTCGGGCGGTTGAAATAAAAAAAAAAAAAGATTTTATCCGCGGGTCGTGTCGGGCGGTTGAAATAAAAAAAAATTAGATTTTAAATAGATTCAGGCGGGTAACAGTTAAACCAATTCGGAAATATATATACATAGTTAAATGTTGTTACCCACATACGAAAAACGAAAAAAAAAGAGATGGACACTTTTACGGAGCGGAGAAGGGACGCCTCGCCGGGGTCCGGGACCGAGGCCCCTTCCCCCGAGAGGGCCCCACCGGGAGCCGTAGCTGAGGTGATCCGCGAGAAGGGCCCGTCGCACGTCCAGGGTCACCACCGCGCCCACCGCACCGACACCCCGCCTCGTCCGCCTTCGCCGCGGCCGGTGTCACGCGCAGCAGGTAAGCAGCTTACCTGCCCGCCACCCCCGTGGCCGGGGGCTCGTAACAGGGGTCACTCCGCGCGCTCCGCCCACGCAGCTTACCTGCCCGTCACCCCCGTTGCCGGGGGCGCGTAACAGGGGTCACTCCGCGCGCAGTGCGCTCACGAAAGGGGTGGGGCTCACCCTGGTGAGCCGAGTGGGCCACTTTTGGTAAGCAGAACTGGCGCTGCGGGATGAACCGAACGCCGGGTTAAGGCGCCCGATGCTCATCAGACCCCAGAAAAGGTGTTGGTTGATATAGACAGCAGGACGGTGGCCATGGAAGTCGGAACCCGCTAAGGAGTGTGTAACAACCCACCTGCCGAATCAACTAGCCCTGAAAATGGATGGCGCTGGAGCGTCGGGCCCATACCCGGCCGTCGCCGGCAGCGAGAGCCAGGCCGCAACGAGTATGATGGCCGCCGCGGTGCGCACTGAAGCCTCGGGCGCGAGCCCGGGTGGAGCCGCCGCGGGTGCGAGGGACATCGCACCTCCACGCGCTTGGAGGTGCGCTCAGCGCGGCTCCCCTGGTGTGCGTCTGGGCCGTGACAGCGTGGCACGCATTGAATGTCTCTGCTTCATTGGATCAGTCTCCTTTCTTTAATAGGCAAAAGCTTTATAACCTCACTAATGCCTTGCATCGTCTATATTAGATATATAACAACGGGCGGGTGCGGTTTTGATTAAATGTTAGTTCGGGTGTATGCGGATGGTTGATGACTTTTGTGATGCGGTTGCGGATGAATTAATTGCCTATCCGCGTATCTCTAACGGGTGTGTATAACGATGGTTAAAATCAGGCACTTTGAAGCTTTTTTTAGGGATATTGCGGGATGGGTAAAATTTTGAAAAAAACTTCGAAAAATAAAATAAGCCACTGGGAACTGATTTTTAATGGTTTTAACCCTTCTGAAATTGTGATAATGTTCCCCTTTAAACTCTTGTTTGATTACTTTACTTAATCAATTCCCTAATTTAATTCCTCATACCGATATACTAAAGGTTTTCAGTGTCCTACGTGCATACAAATGTTTTAAATTACATTTTTGTCTATGGTTGTATTTTTCCTCTATTATTGGTTCTGTTGTCTGTTAATTCATTGCTATTGTTTCTCTGCATAAGTCCAGTAAACCTTTTCTCTTTATTTTGTAGGCACAGTTTATCTGTGACTTATGTTTGCTTTTACCACACCTTCAGTTAATCCTCACTTTGCAACATTGTCCACACAGAAATGTTTTTTTTTTCCATTTTATCCTTGCGTCCACACAGTTCCAGCATTTTCAAAGGCTATATCCACTTTTTTTAAATAGTTTCCAAACAATTGTAAAACTGATACATCCCAAAAACAAAAGGTTTCGCTATGCGTAGACAAGGCTTCCGTTTCTAGCAGATGTGTCGAACTTTGCTGGCCAGCTGCTGGACTTTCCACTGATTACCAAGTGTCGCTTGATAAGACGTGTGTTGCTGAATTTGTACTTCTGTTTAATCCAGAACCGGACTGATGATAGAAGTAGCTCACAAATAGGTGCGAGCGTTGGTTGAAAAGCAATCGGGTGGTTTGTCTTCTGTTGCATGCATCTTTAATGAGAATTCAATGTCAGTCTTCCGACTGCCTGAGTTTTACTGACTAATTTATCCCCCAAAAACATCTTATTGATCAATAATATATGAAGATGCGTGACTCAAGGATGAGTGGGTGGTATCATGAGGTAATGAGCAATAGTACTGTAATCCTATTAAGACTAAACGTCAAAAATGAAGGCTTTTTTTTTATTATTATGAGCCCTGTGATTGACTGGCGACCAGTCCAAAATGTGTCTCCAGATCACCTGTGACAATTACCAAATTGACCAATATAAAAAAAGAAAATAAATAGATAGTCTTCACTGATGTATGCACTCTACTGTTTAGTATTGCATGATATTACAAAACCCCAAACCAGTGACGTTGGCACCTTGTTTAATTAGGGGTTACGTTACGCAAAAATTTCCGTTCGGTATGTACCTCGGTTTAGAGGTCACGGTCCGGTTCATTTTTGGTACAGGAAGAAAACAACAAAATATACATTTTGGGGTTATTTGTTTGCCAAATTTGCAAAATCTTTCACCAAAAATATTTTTCTTAGTGGAATATTTGATGTGAAATAATCGGAACCTTGGATAGGTCAATAATTCATAATAACATTGATTTTGATTCAATATTATGTTTTGAGCAATGACAGTTTGAAAGAAAAAGAAAACAGCCTTGTTTTATTAGTCAACATTGCAACTTTTTCTAAATTACATTTAACCTTTAAGCTTTTTTATTTCACTTTTGTTATGTTTTTGTTTATTTTAATAGTATTTTTGGAATGCGCTGTGGGCCTTTAAAACATTAGCTGTGGGCCGCAAATGGCCTCCGGGGCACACTTTTGACACCCCTGCTATAGATAATAAAAAATTAAATCTGATAAATCTATGGATAAAAAGCAGAGCCTGGCGACGCATGCGCGTTTATCATAACTCTCTCTCTCTCTCTGTCTCTGCCCCTCCCTCACCAATGCTGCTGCGCGCACAATTTGTTTTGTTTTCAACCCCTTCTTAACCCTGAACGTACATTGAAAATACATGCAACCCTAACTCAAAATGCCAGACATTTGAGGCATTTAAGAAACTTCGCTCTGACAGCTACGCAAAAGAGGACATGTCCGGTGAAAAGAGGACGTATGGTCAGTCTATTGTAGCCCGTTAGCTGCTAGCATGCCGTGTGTTGTGCCTCGTTGTGCATTGTTTACACAATGTGCGTTACGCTACTTAATATGTCCGTGTGGAAACTCGTTCGGTACACCTCCGAACCGAACCGGAACCCCCGTACCAAAACGGTTCAATACAAATACACGTACCAATCCACCCCTAGTAATTAGTAAATAAAAACAGAATACAATGATTTGCAAATCTTTGTCAACTTATATTCAATTGAATAGACTGCAAAGACAAGATATTTAAAATATTCGAACTGAGAAACTTTATTATTTTTTGCAAACAGTCATTAACTTAGAATTTACTGGCAGCAGCACATTGCAAAAAAGTTGGCACAGGGGCATTTTTACCACTGTGTTACATGGCCTTTCCTTTCAGCGAAGCCGACGGCGTTTCTGGGTGTTGTTGATAAATGGCTTTCGCTTTGCATTGTAGAGTTTTAACTTGCGCTTACTTGTAGTTACTGACACTGGTTTTCTGAAGTGTTCCTGAGCCCATCTGGGGATATCTTTTACACACTGATGTCACTTTTTGATGCCTGAGGGATCGAAGGTCCTTAATATCATCGCTTACGTGCAGGGATTTCTCCGAATTCTCTGAACCTTTTGATGATATTACGGACCGTAGATGGTGAAATCCCTAAATTCCTTGCGATAGCTTGTTGAGAAATGTTTTTGTTGAACTGTTCGACAATTTGCTGACACATTTGTTCACAAAGTGGTGACCCTCGCCCCGTCCTTGTTTGTGAATGACTAAGCATTTCATGGCAGCTGCTTTTACTGTATACCCAATCATGGCACCCACCTGTTCCCAATTAGCCTGTTCACCTGTGGGATGTTTCAAATAAGTGTTTGATGAGCATTCCTCAACTTTCTCAGTGTTTTTTGCCACTGGCATCAAATTCCAAATGAGCTAATATTTGCAAAAAATAACAAAGTTTTCCAGTTCGAACGTTAAGTATCAGTCTATTCAATTGAATATAGGTTGAAAAGGATTTGCAAATCATTTTATTTTGTTTTTATTTACGATTTATACAACGTGCCAACTTCACTGCTTTTGGGTTTGTACATCACCAGAAGATAAAGCATCTACCGTATTTTTCGGACTATATGTCGCAGTTTTTTTCGTAGTTTGGCCGGGGGTGCGACTTATACTCAGGAGCGACTTATGTGTGAAATTATTAACACATTAGCGTAAAATATCAAATAATATTATTTAGCTCATTCACGTAAGAGACTAGACGTATAAGATTTCATGGGATTTAGCGATTAGGAGTGACAGATTGTTTGGTAAACGTATAGCATGTTCTATATGTTATAGTTATTTGAATGACTCTTACCATAATATGTTACGTTAACATACCAGGCACGTTCTCAGTTGGTTATTTATGCCTCATATAACGTACACTTATTCAGCCTGTTGTTCTCTATTCTTTATTTATTTTTAAATTGCCTTTCAAATGTCTATTCTTGGTGTTGGGTTTTATCATTTTCCCCCCAAAAATGCAACTTATACTCCAGTGCGACTTATATATGTTTTTTTCCTTCTTTATTATGCATTTTCGGCAGGTGCGACTTATACTCCGGTGCGACTTATACTCCGAAAAATATGGTAATATCCGTCCAGTCAGATTGCGCTCCTTTCATCCAAAACAAAAAATAATAATTTTTTTGTGCTCAATAAAATAAAGAATTGTTTGGCCAATTAAGTTAAAGAGCCTATGAGGTTATGCTCTGGTCAGTCTCCATTGTGCTGGGTCACGCTTTGACTGTCACTGGCATGTCATTCATTAATTTAAATTTTTTCAAACTATTTTGTCTACTCAAGAAAATACGGGACTAACTTTAGTTCCTAAATGTTGGGCCATTCTGTTTTTAAAGGGACAATTGGCCACCCTAGTCGTGTTTCCCCAAGAAAATGCTTTACTCATGCGCAGAGAAATCAAACGAAGCAATGTTTGATTCCTGGAACATTCTAATCCTCCAGCCAGTCTCCATTGTGCTTGGTCACGCTTTGACTGTGACGGGCATAAAGGTGGAGCAGCACCTGCCGCAAAGGGCCCCCCAGCCATTAACTGTGTGGTCCTTATCTAATCCATACATCCTCTTTCCTTATCTCATCTCTTCTATTCATGGGAGCGAGCCCAAGTGTAGGACAAGGCATAGAATATCTAATTAGAGAAAGGCTTGAGCGTCCCTCTGGCTTCTTTGTCATAATGTCTGTTTTTTTTGGCTACTGTCCTTTGAGACAATGATTAGGTCTGTACTCTGTTACTTATAGTCCTATTTAGACCGGCAAGTGCTTTTAGACTGTCATCAGATTGCTGTTAGTACTGTTTTTTGGGGGTGGTTGTGTTTGTTTTGAGCAATAAAAAAACATGTTGCGTGTCTTTGATATCTATTCAGACAGTGGTGTTTACTGAACCGGCTGATTTGTTGAAGGCTGGAAAGTGTTTTAAATGTTTCTGTGGTAACCAGGAAAACTGTCCATGTTGATTTGGCCAGACTACAAAAGAGCAGCTGATGCCGTCCTTTTTTTCCCTGTAGTTTCCAGTGTGTGTGTGTGTGTTCTGGCAATGCTTACTTAATGGGGACATCGCTCTGTTTACACAGTCACTTTTAGGGGACCTCTGACAGTATAGGGACAAAAAAACAGGTTCCTTAAAGGGAAACCTTTTTAAATGACCAGTAAATATAAAAGTTTAAATGAGTTTGTATTTTATTTCTGTGGTTTAAAGGGGATCATTATCACCAGACCTATGTAAGCGTCAATATATACCTTGATGTTGCAGAAAAAAAGACCATATATTTTTTTAACCGATTTCCGAACTCTAAATGGGTGAATTTTGGCGAATTAAACGCCTTTCTAGTATTCGCTCTCGGAACGTGAGCTCTGTTATTTTCCGTTTTTTTCGACTGTTTTCCGTACCTTGGAGACATCATGCCTCGTCGGTGTGTTGTCGGAGGGTGTGACAACACGAACAGGGACGGATTCAAGTTGCACCAGTGGCCCAAAGATGCGAAAGTGGCAAGAAATTGGACGTTTGTTCCGCACACTTTACCGACGAAAGCTATGCTACGACAGAGATGGCAAGAATGTGTGGATATCCTGCGACACTCAAAGCAGATGCATTTCCAATGATAAAGTCAAAGAAATCTGCCGCCAGACCCCCATTGAATCTGCCGGAGTGTGTGAGCAATTCAGGGACAAAGGACCTCGGTAGCACGGCAAGCAATGGCAGTTTGTTCCCGCAGACGAGCGAGCTAAACCCCCCTGGATGTCTTGGCTCACACCGTCCCGAAGATGATCAAGAGAAGAATATCGACCCTAGCTTCCCTGGCCTGCTGACATCAACTCCAAAACTGGACATATCAGCTTTCAGGAAAAGAGCGCGGATGAGGGTATGTCTACAGAATATATTAATTGATGAAAACTGGGCTGTCTGCACTCTCAAAGTGCATGTTGTTGCCAAATGTATTTCATATGCTGTAAACCTAGTTCATAGTTGTTAGTTTCCTTTAATGCCAAACAAACACATACCAATCGTTGGTTAGAAGGCGATCGCCGAATTCGTCCTCGCTTTCTCCCGTGTCGCTGGCTGTCGTGTCGTTTTCGTCGGTTTCGCTTGCATACGGTTCAAACCGATATGGCTCAATAGCTTCAGTTTCTTCTTCAATTTCGTTTTCGCTACCTGCCTCCACACTACAACCATCCGTTTCAATACATGCGTAATCTGTTGAATCGCTTAAGCCGCTGAAATCCGAGTCTGAATCCGAGCTAATGTCGCTATAGCTTGCTGTTCTTTCCGCCATGTTTGTTTGTGTTGACTTCACTATGTGACGTCCCAGGAAAATGGACGGGTGTATATAACGATGGTTAAAATCAGGCACTTTGAAGCTTTTTTTTAGGGATATTGCGTGATGGGTAAAATTTTGAAAAAAACTTAGAAAAATATAATAAGCCACTGGGAACTGATTTTTAATGGTTTTAACAATTCTGAAATTGTGATAATGTTCCCCTTTAATGTCTGTAGATTTTGAGGACAACAATTAATGTATTCCATTTTGGAATAAAGCTGTAACATAACATGTGGAAAAGGTAAATACATTCCAGATGCACTGAAAATGGTCAACAATTTGGCATTGATCAAAACTAGGCCTTGCCAAAGGTCTGCATGTAGCTGAGAACAATTGTAGTCGTCGTTTATGCTGTCCTGAGAAAAAATAGTTTTTGGTCTATTTCTTTTGTCAGTTATAGATTCCGGAGAAAATAGCCTTGTTAAGAAAAAAACAAATGTCCACTGCAGAGGACGCTTGCTCTCAGGAAGATGTCTTATTCTGTTCTATACAGTAGACCTATTATGCTCCGGAAGGTGTCCTTACTCTGGATCTTTAATCCTACCCACCCTGCATCGACAGCTGGTGCAGACATGTGTTGCTTTTTGCCATTACTGCCTGAGTCTGACTGTCGTCGCTGGGTGTGAAAGTTGTCTGTCCACTGGAACAGTCGGTTTCCTCCCTCAATATCCAGAAGAGCCCCAGCAATGTTGATTTACTGGAAAAGGGCCAGCTGTCACACAGTATTGAGGCTTTGTCTGTGAATGCACCCTTTTTTACCGTTGCTGCCTTGAACCAAGAAATGCAATTCAAGTCACATGGTCACCTCTGACCCGACCGCATTTTAGTTTGGGTCTTGATGATACAAGGGCTGACAGGGACCTTTTGTGGAGAAGTAACGAGTTAGGAGTGCCAGGCATTCTTATTTAAGTCAACGTAACCTGCAGTTAGGAGTGCAGGACAGATTTATCAGATGGATCGTGTCGTATTTGGTTCAGGGGGCTTTCTGTCATTGGAGATTAACAGGGTCCATTTTGAGGTGGAGAGGGTCAATCTGTTTTCAATGTCACGAGGACCTCTGTATGTTATATATGTGGTACTGTTACTGTAAAAAAATAAAAGTGTTATTCCCAGTCTGACACTGGTCAACCTCGCAGTTGTGCAGATTTAGAAGCAATTTGTCCCATAGAAAAACTGGAAATTTAAAGGCCTACTGAAATGCGATTTTCTTATTTAAACGGGGGTAGCAGGTCCATTCTATGTGTCATACTTGATCATTTCACGATATTGCCATATTTTTGCTGAAAGGATTTAGTAGAGAACATCAACGATAAAGTTCGCAACTTTTGGTCGCTGATAAAAAAAGCCTTGCCTGTACCGGAAGTAGCAGACGAGTAGCGTGACGTCACAGGTTGTGGAGCTCCTCACATCTGCACATTGTTTACAATCATGGCCACCAGCAGCGAGAGCGATTCGGACCGAAAAAGCGACAATTTCCCCATTGATTTGAGCGAGGATGAAAGATTCGTGGATGAGGAAAGTGAGAGTGAAGGACTAGAGGGCAGTGGGAGCGATTCAGATAGGGAAGATGCTGTGAGAGGCGGGTGGGACCTGATATTCAGCTGGGAATGACTAAAACAGTAAATAAACACAAGGCATATATATACTCTATTAGCCACAACACAACCAGGCTTATATTTAATATGCCACAAATTAATCCCGCATAACAAACACCTCCCCACTCCCGTCCATATAACCCGCCAATACAACTCAAACATCTGCACAACACACTCAATCCCACAGCCCAAAGTACCGTTCACCTCCCCAAAGTTCATACAGCACATATATTTCCCCAAAGTCCCCAAAGTTACGTAGGTGACATGCACATAGCAGCACGCACATACGGGCAAGCGATCAAATGTTTGGAAGCCGCAGCTGCATGCGTACTCACGGTACCGCGTCTGCGCATCCAACTCAAAGTCCTCCTGGTAAGAGTCTCTGTTGTCCCAGTTCTCCACAGGCCAATGGTAAAGCTTGACTGTCATCTTTCGGGAATGTAAACAATGAAACACCGGCTGTGTTTGTGTTGTTGCAGTCGGCCGCAATACACCGCTTCCCACCTACACCTTTTTTCATTGCTGTCTCCATTGTTCATTGAACAAATTGCAAAAGATTCACCAACACAGATGTCCAGAATACTGTGGAATTTTGCGATGAAAACAGACGACTTAATAGCTGGCACCCATGCTGTCCCAAAATGTCCTCTACAATCCGTGACGTCACTTGCAGGCGTCATCATACCGAGACGTTTTCAGCAGGATATTTTGCGTGAAATTTAAAATTGTACTTTAGTAAGCTAACCCGACCGTATTGGCATGTGTTGCAATGTTAAGATTTCATCATTGATGTATAAACTATCAGACTGCGTGGTTGGTGGTAGTGGGTTTCAGTAGGCCTTTAATGAATCTGTTCAAGGGTCAAACTGCCCCCATGATTTATTTACAATGTTATAAGTAGCATTGAGTGAGAGTCAAGAACTGGTTCGCAAAACTCTTTTCACCAAGTACCAACTCAGAAAAAACTTTGCTATATAAGTACCACCATAAAGAACCAACATTAAAATACAATAGCGTAGTAGGCGTGAGTATTCAATAGTACAAGGCAAAAGATTTATTTAACAAGTATATTTGATATTTTTAACATTATACATAGTTTGAACAGTAACACTGTGTTTGAATATAGGACAATGTGGTCATTGTAATCTCAGGGCATTCAATCGATCGCAACTGTCAGGTTTGTCACTGACAGTTTAGTTATGTTTTGAGTTTTTCCTCTGTCTGTCTTTATTTCCTGTAAGCGCTCTTATTTTGGTTCTATTTCCTGCTTGTCTCCCTGAGTGCTGTGTCCTCTCAGCTGTGGCTGATTGGCGCCTGGCCACACCTGGTGTCAATCAGCCAGCTACTATTTAGTCCTGCTTTGCCCTCCAGTCAGGGCTGGAGTATTCTGTCACATGGTGTTGGTGACGAACCCCAAGTTGCAGAGACGGCAGGCTTGGTGCAGGAAAACATGATTTACTTTAACACTAAAACAAGAACAAACAAAAGGGTACAAACAAAAAGCGCGCACAAGGCGGAGAACAAACTCGGCTATGAACAAAAACTAGCACACAGGCTAACTGTGGACAAGAAACAAAAACACTTACTGTGACACGAAGGAACTATGACATGAGCAGAGTGGACAGAAGTAGACACAGCTACAACGATAAGTATTAATGACATTGACAATCATTAGCGACAATACTCCAGCCCTGACTGGAGGGCAAAGCAGGACTAAATAGTAACTGGCTGATTGACACCAGGTGTGGCCAGGTGCCAATCAGCCACAGCTGAGAGGACACAGCACTCAGGGAGACAGCACACTCCTGATCCTTACTATTCCATGTGTGGTGTCAACAAGTAGCTTGTTCTCATAGTTACATAGAAGTTTATGATACCAACTGCTAAACATCGATAACAAATAATTGATGCGTAGCTTTGAGAGTAAAGGCCAAAACCTCTCAAGATTTTCTGGGAACTTCTGGTTCTCTAGTTTCTTATAGTCTGGTATTTTCCAGAAGGTTTTGGTCAAGCACCAATTGACCCAGTACAGGGGTATGGACTTCACATATTGCAAAGGCCACGATATCGCCCGTTTGTGTTCCTGATTGTTTTTTTTTTAAATCTTCTAACGAGATGGTGATTTTATTCTTGTTTCAGATAAATTCAATGCTTACGTGACACTGAAGGTACAGAATGTCAAAAGCACAACTATCACCGTGCGAGGGGACCAGCCTTCCTGGGAACAGGATTTCATGTTGTAAGTACACTCTTAGAAATAAGGGTTCTAAAAGGGTTCTTCTACAAGGGCTGAGGTTCTAACTGGAACCATTTGCTTCTGAAAAACCCTTTCCCGAAGAAAGGGTTTTTCAAGGGTTCTTGGTAACGCTAATGGTTCCAGTAAGAACCATTTTGATCCAGAGAACCCTTTAAAACCCCTTTTCTGAATAATTGGTTTTAAAAGGGTTCTCACTAACACTAAGGGTTCCAGTAAGAACTATTTTGATCCAGAGAACCGTTTTTGGAAGAAATAGTTCTTCAGGGATTGTTGAAAGCATGGGTAAGATCCTGTGTCACCAGGGACATACTTCCTGATAACATTTGCCAATAATGGTGCCTATCTTTAAATAAATGTTTTTCTCATTAAAATGTTTTGAATGTTTGTTCAATGTCAACATGATAAATGACCACAATATAATATGAACTAAACTGATCTGTAGAATACAATATGGTTCTTTATAGAACCCTCAGAAGACAAGACGGTTATCGGTGAAAACCTTTGAAAAGGGATGTTTTTAGAACCCCCTGTGTCAGGTCTAGATGAAACCCTTGAAACATGAAAGAGTTCTTTGTGGAACTCCCTGTGTGGGTTCTAGATGAAACCCTTGAAACCTGAAAGGGTTCTTAGTGGAACTCCCTGCATGGGTTCTAGATGTAACCCTTGACAAACGAAAGGGTTCTTAGTGGAACTCCCTGCGTGGGTTCTAGATGAAAGTCTTGAAATACAAAAGGGTTCTTAGTGGAACTCCCTGTGTGGGTTCTAGATGAAACCCTTGAAATACGAAAGGGTTCTTAGTGGAACTCCCTGTGTGGGTTCTAGATGAAACCCTTGAAACATGAAAGGGTTCTTTGTGGAACTCCCTGCGTGGGTTCTTTGTAGAACCTCTCATGGGGGGTTCTGGGTGGAACCTTACACACATAGTTCTAGGTAGAACCCTCCGAAAGGGTTCCAGGTGGAACCTTTATAAAAAGGTTCTACCTGGAGCCAAAAAGGGTTCTCCTATGAGGACGAGCCGAAGAACCTTATATGGTTCTACTTAGCACTTTTATTTCTAAGAGTGTAGACAAAGAAGATGTTATCATGTTTTCTGAATCTCAAACAAAATCCTACCATACTTACTGAATAAAAATGCTCGCAACTCTATCTCTAACTGAATCATAGCTGCTTGTTTAATTCAGCGGTTTCATTTCCTCATCGTACATCATGAAAGGTACCCATGGTGATCAGAGCGCTTGCCCGAGGTTTCAAGAGTGTTTGTCTTTTGTGAACACGCTCGTTGCGCCTGTGTTTGTTTTTCCACACACTCATCCCTCTATCGTCCATTCAAGATATGCAAGTTTAGCTTGATTCAACACAAATCATTCAGTTACTGTTTTGTTTTTTTACCTAGAAAATGAACACCTAGTACAGGATTATATGTTGATTAACAAGTAATTACCTAGTCAATGGGTAGTTAAATACAGGACATGGACAGGGAGATTATATTTTACAATTGCAACCATAATGTTAGGTGCACCTTTACAATCTAAAATCTACAAAAACTTTTCAAAAGCTCATAAACATTAAGACATTAATGCAGTTTTATTCAGTTGTTGATTGTTGCATTAATATGTTAGCAACGACAGTCATGTTGAACTGCACTGAAAGCTGTTTCATATATTTCAATTTAAGTAGTTTTTTTAATGCAGTTTGTGCATTTTTATGTCAAAAAGTGTCTTCAAGCACAGCCTAATACATTTTCTAAGATATACAGTGCATCCGTAAAGTATTCACAGCGTTTTTTCACATTTTGTTACGTTACAGCCTTATTCCAAAATGGAATAAATAGATTTTTGCCATCAAAATTCTACAGACAAATACCCCATGATGACAATGTAATTTATATTTTTTTATTTTGTCAATTTATTAAAAATAAAACATGTAAAAAATCACATGTATCGTATTTTTCGGGCCATAGGGTGCAAAAAAGGCACTCTGCCGTCTGTAGAGGTTGCCCTCTTGTGGGTTCCTCGGACCACCACACACTGCCACAAGAGCCCGGATTTCAGGGTACAACACTGTTTTATTTTCATCAATGTTGAGAGCCGTTTGCTTTTCAGCAAAATGTCTTTTTCTGAGTCCGGGTCGCTCTCTCTCTGGCTCCCACTCCAACTCCAACCCCGTGTCTCGTTCCGGCTGCTGCTAATAAAGGCGACTAGATAACAAGGCCTACCTGGGCTATCTACTCACCTGTCCACAGGGTCTATTAAGGTCTATTTTCCTACAAAATGCGCATCGGATTATTACCGTATTTTTCGGACTATAAGTCGCAGTTTTTTTCATAGTTGGGGGTGCGACTTATACTCAGAAGCGACTTATGTGTGAAATTATTAACACATTACCGTAAAATATCAAATAATATTATTTAGCTCATTCACGTAAGAGACTAGATGTATAAGATTTCATGGGATTTAGCGATTAGGAGTGAGAGATTGTTTGGTAAACGTATAGCATGTTCTATATGTTATAGTTATTTGAATGACTCTTACCATAATATGTTACGTTAACATACCAGACACGTTCTCAGTTGGTTATTTATGCCTCATATAACGTACACTTATTCAGCCTGTTGTTCACTATTCTTTATTTATTTTAAATTGCCTTTCAAATGTCTATTCTTGGTGTTGGGTTTTATCAAATAAATTTCCCCAAAAAATGCGACTTATACTCCAGTGCGACTTACATATGTTTTTTCCTTCTTTATTATG